>NC_092826.1:71026233-71184589 GCF_039878825.1 Excalfactoria chinensis
TGTCATTTTCTGCAGTTTTATGGATCATGGTATACAATCACTCATTGAAAAGAGAGAGTATTTGTACAGAATGTATTGGAAATAAAGCAAGACTACTGACATATGCCAAAGACAGTCATTTTTCTCAAATAATAACATTTTATTATTATTACTTTTCTTTATTGGTTATAGCTCTTAAATGGACAGAGAAAATCCTGGGGGTAGTATTTTGTTTAATGCTCAGGGGAATACAAAGTGCCAAAGGTGGATTTGAAAATTGATGGGGATAAAAGCAGTAGTAGTAGTAAATTCTCTTTCTTGTGATTTATGCATGTCAGTTGATAGGAAAGAGCATTGCTTTTTGTGGTTTCTTTTTGTATTCACTGGTAGGAATGTGAGAGGTAGACTGTGTTTTTGCAGTAGAAGTTTCCATTATTTTCTGTACATAGTGTAGGCCTTTACTGAACTTATAACTCTCTCGTGAAGCAATTATGTGAGTTGTTTTTCTTTCACTAAGAAAGTTGTCAAACGGAGTAAAAAACTAAGATTTTGGGTGTTCTGACTTGGGTAGAATTGAGACAGGTACAAGATAAGGCAATTATGCAGGGAGAAGGGAGAGCCTATCGTGGAGAAGAACGAACATGCTCACCCTTAGAAATACCACCCTCCTATCTCCATGGGAAAGTACAAAATATACAAAATATACCGGTGCGCATTTTCTCCCTTGCCAATAGGGGGCGTGCACCCGATATTGCAATAATGAATAAACTTCGCCGCCAGCACTAAGATACTTGCCTCACCTGAGATTTTTGACTTTGTGTTTCTAACAGACGTGCACATAGGTCTTTTGCCACCTTTTTATTCACATATTTGATCTAATAAATAAGCTACTCATGAGAGACTTCATATCATGTAGACATTTATCTCAGTGTCTTCCATTTTCTGTTCATGGCATCATTATATCAGTCAGATTCACAAACTGTGGGATCAGGAGGAAAATCAGAAGGCCAACAAGATCATCCTGTGCCCTGAACAAGGATCACAGATGCATGAGTTATTTCTGTAAGGTGTCTATCCAGTCTCTTTTTATACTTACTCCAGCTGAAGACTCCACATCTTAGCAATCAGTATATTGAGTATGTTATACTAGTGGATATTAGGATATCTCACTGATATTACCTTTATTGAAATAAGCCATTACAAGTCCCTCATCCATGTGCATTAACAACAAAATACTCTTCGGTCTCTGCAGGAGTCAGTTGCACACTTAGAAAGTGCTAAGATTTTAAAAATGTCACATTTGCTTCTGGTTTTTCCTCAGGCATTTCCAAGTGTTTCCTATTGTAGAGGTCTGTGTGCAACAGTGATATGCAGAGAGAATAACAAAAGCTATGTTCATTTTCTGATACATTTAACATCAGAATTATGTTGAAGCAAAGGAGGAGGAACATGCTTAGGAGGCACTGCAAAGTCTTTATAGTATGTGCCCTTTCTGAATCCACAGAAAAGTCTAACTTACAAGTAACAGTATTAACTATGTAATTTTCTTTGCTTTCCTCTGTCCGTAAGCTAGGTATGACTGTGTTCAACAGTTATGGTCCCAAAGAAAGGTGGTATTCATTCATCAGAATATTAAAAGCATGTAATTGTAGAAATTGTTATGAACTATGTAGTAACATCTTTATTTAAGTTACAAAAGACCTCTATGAATAGCACAGAAATAAGTACTTTTAGGATGTAAGCATTGGGTAAGTACAGTACAGAAAAGAGAAATACTTATAGGAGAAATTTAGGGCTTCACTCCAAATGTTACACACAGCTTAAAGTCCTCTGTGAAAAGAACACCATTGTTTAAGATTATTTTCTGAGAAGCGATCTTTATACATAACTTTATGCAAGTTGCTATGGCTGTTTTTCTCCAAGCTTTTATTTCATAAGAGTATTGATGGAACATCATTCTTTTTAAAGAAAGTATGCTAAATGGTCTTGAATTCTTCATATGTTATCTACTTCAGGATATCTAGAAAATACTGAGATGAGACAGTGAAGCATAAGGAGCTCATTGTAATGAAAATGATTTGATGTCTCAATACATAATTTGTCCACTTAGCTTAGTGTTAGTCCACACTCTAAAAATGACATACTTAGAGTAAATTCCTGAAGCAAAAATGATTCTCAAAGAGTTGGCTTAATCACTGACATTCTTGAAGGTTCCCTGAGAGAGAATTAACTATCTTGCCAAAGGACTGAGGATAAAATAAATTACACTACGATTACATACATTCATATACATAAACAGATAGGAACACATACACAGATTCTTCCTGTGTTTACTAAGCCTGTTTTAAAGAGAAGCAGACCTCTTAATATGTTATTGTTCAAAAGAGTAGAAATAGGAACTTTACAGAAGAAATGGTATAATTGACTTCGCCTTTTATATGATGGATTCAAATCCCTAGCTGAAGTAGACCGCCACCTAGTTTTCAGCGTGTACTTTTATTTACATAAGAGAGAATCTCTCATTCTTGTCTGTAGCTACTTACAGATGCATTGAATTTAACTTAGAGAGATACAATACTCCTTTTTTTGTTTTGTCTTGTTTTGTTTAAACCTACCATCAATGAGACAGCACAAAAAAAAGTTCCAGAGGTTATATTGACTATGTCAGCTTGTGTTGCTTTTTCCTGATAATCTTGATTTTACCTTCTTAACAAATTTCATTTACACAGATATTTGCATTCTGGCAAGGTAATAAAGAAAGAATATGAACATCTGAAATTCCATAACAAGATTAGTCTTTGGCTACTACAGTTTTATTCATCCAGGTCCAGTCATGTGTAGCTTCCTGTCTTATGAAGAAATGAATTTTTTTCTTTTTTTCAACTTTCATTACTTCTAGAAATTATATGGTAGGGAAGCTGAATGAAATTTCTACATTTCCCATGTGCTTTACATACATAATATTGTAATTAGAAAGCATCTTTTAGAAAATTATTACTGTTTCGCCCTGTAGATCTCAAACTAAAAATTTTCTCATAATTCTGGTTTCTCTGTCTTCTGTATTCCTTACTAAATTTAGCTCCTAGTGGAAGAAAAAAAAAAAAAAAAGTGATTAATGCATTAATAGTAACAGGAATAAACCTCTGTATTATTTAAATGTAGAATGACCAATCTAAAAAAAAAGCTTCTAAAGAATGAAAAAATTTTTGATCCTATTCTGAAAAGTAGACCTATTTGCACACAGAATTTTTAAGAAGCAATTTTCCAAGAGTTACTCTTCCTCATCAGTTATTCAGCTGTCACTTACTAGAAGAAAGCATCCTTTGGAATTCTAGAGATACCAAGATGAACAAAAAAGCAAGTCTCCAACATATGAAAAACATGATATCAAAAGTAAATCTGTATGCAACACAGCCTTGCAGATTAGTGGAGAAAGAGCAAGGAGTAAAATATGTGCATATGTGCAAAAATCATCCTAGTGTGTGAAGGAAGAAAACATAAATCTCAACATCCTACTCTACTTGGTGAAGGACTCAAGTTACCAATGACTGGCCATAAACACTGATCTGACAGATCACCTGAAGTTTAAGTGGATAAGATTAACATAAAAAAAAAAAAAAAAAAAAAAAAAAAAAAAAGTTACTAAAATGTTTTTATGTATTTCATTTTAACTGTATATACGAAAAAATTGCTAGCATAGCTCCCACTGAGATGACAACGATTCTTTGATAGGATGGTTATATCTTTATATGATATATATGCGGAGAACGGATAGATCTTCCCATCATTAATAAAGCTCACTCTCCCTTGAGCTGTTAACTGCCCAGTTCTAATATGAATAGAAAATATGGCTTTTCTAGAAGGTCTTACTGAAGAAACACCAATGACACATTAGCAAAAACTGTTATATAATTTCATATAATGACCATAGCTATGGTCCAACAACAGTCTTTGCTTGTCACTTTCCATCCTGTGATACCCACACATTCATGTAACATTGTTGGACTTCTTTGACATCTACACTTGACAATCTGTGCACATTTTCTTCTAATAAAAGAACTTCTAGACACAGAAATTAAGTGTATGTGTCTGAAGAAATAGTATATTCAATCATCTTTCCTAGCCATGAAATCCCACTGTTACTGCTGCTATAAATGGAGAGAAATGGAAGCCCATATATCTGGAAACTTAACATATATGCTTCTATTTCCACAACAGGTAATCTGGCAATTGATCGTGTGTTATTATTTATCTTAGATAGTATCCAGAAGCTCTGCAGTAGTTTAAACTTTTCCAGCTACATTTCCTGTTTCCTCATACTGCCATGACCAATCCAAACTGAGCAGTGAATATTTCAAAGGACAGAGAAGTACTAAGTACAAACTCACCCCTAGAAAGTTTCCACCTCAGTGATGCACATAACTGAAGTAGGGAAACAGGACTCCAAATGGATGCCAGGGATGCAAGATGTAGCAGAGTTAGAAAAGCAGAGAAATATCTGGTTGTAGAGTTCTTTATGGTGAATTTGTGAATACAAAATTATTGGAATAAATAAGCTTTTATTAATTCCTGTCCTGCAATTAGTTGTCTAAAGTAGACAATTTTAATTGAAGTGTATTAATTCCTGGCCCTCACTGTCCCTTAAAGATGCTGTGTCTTGGAAAGAATTTTGAAAGTATCTTTCCTTTTAGAATTTCCCAAATTTATGCTAGTATGGAGGAAATATAATTTTATGAAAAACATATTAGTTTTGCAATATATATATTCTTTCAGCAATGCCTGCACTGGTTTAAGGATATAAAGCCTTGATGCATGCAATCTCTTTTTTTTTTTTTCCCAAGAAAAAGCATGCACAAATGTAAAAAAGCACAAACTGAGATGAGTATCATCTCTTAGTTTAAAAATAAAATCATTATCAGCCATAATTGCATTTTCTTCTCTATTCACACTTGCGTTTTAATTTTCAGCTTTTTTTAAGTAGGTGTATGTAGGAACAAAATAAGGTTGTACTTGATTCTGTATGCCTACCAGCAGCAGGAAATTATATTGTTTAACTGACCTGCTAATTATCTGCAAAAATTTAACTAATGCACTTGAAATACAAATCCCCTGAAGTGAACTGCTGTGGTTTAAACCAATTATAGGCTCATTAGTATTTGTCCTTACTCTCATAAACTGAAGGCAATAGGTAAGGGGAAGAAAAAAAAAAAAAAGAGATGAAAAAGCAGTAAAAATAGACATTTCTCAGCCATGTGCTGGACTATCTCTGTCAAATTGTTAACAGTTCTGTGCCTTCTCCCTCCCTTCCTTCCTGCCTGCCTCTTCAGTAAATTTGGTAACTAACAATTATTTCTGTGGGAAGTCTATGATGGCAGAAATTAGTTACAAAGTTACCTGGGTCTCATGCACTAACAGAAAAAAAAAAAAAAAAAAAAAAAAAAAAAAATCTGCGAAAAATGTGTTTTTCACTGCATATGCAACTTCACTTTTAATAGATATCTTTGAATTGTTTTGCCTTTAGTGAGTAAGAAATAATAAAGATATTGCTTTTTACATCTTTGGATATATCAGAAAAAAAAAGGAGCCCAAATATAGAAAAATAGTATTAAGTGTCAGTAATAATGGACAGTGATGAAGGTCACCAAAATTGTCTTTTAGGTTAGCAACGTATGGATATACTTGGAACTGTTTTTCATGTGCCTACAATTAATATTTTTAATGTGATGCAATGCACATCACATGCATTGTATACAACAGATTTGTAGAAAGCATCTTATAATTAATATTCAAAAATCATGGAACATCCAGCAATATAGTGGAAAATGGTTATAATAGGGTGACAAAGAAAAAAAAAAGGAAGCAACAATCTTTTCTCCCTCAGACAAACAGCAGATCTGCAAAAGGACTTTAAATTCAGTATGCTCCTAAATCTTCTTTGCTAGCATACACAACATAAGTCATCTCTGGAAAAAAAAAAAAAAAAAAAAAGAAAAAGAAAAAAAAAAGAAAAAAAAAAAAGTCTTTTACTATCAACTCAAAGGAAAGAGAATGTGGAGAGGAAAATGGAAAAAGAGAAGTAGAGAGAGGAGATGGTAAAAGATGCAGTTATACTAGCCAACATATACATTGTAAAGAAAGCTGCAGGACTGTACTTCTCATCTACTTTCCTATAAGGACTAGCTATTATAACTTTTCCTATACGGACTAGCTGTGCTGGTAGGTGAATGGAGCGATAAGGAGTAGATAAAATTACATATTTTAAAATAAAGTCAATTGGAAATATGTTGGTAGAAATGGGGATTGCATTTGATCAATACTAGAAAGAGCTAACTCAAAGTACAAAATTTTTATTACAATAATATTAAGTCTAGCTTGATTGTCTAATTTCAGATCATTTTTTATTTTATTTCAGTTTCACATATTTGCAGCATTTACATGCTTGCCCAGACCTGTCTTATTTGCTTGAGCCAAAAGGATGTCAGTAGACAACATTTGACAGAAATTATTTCAGTGCTTCTGGCACTTAGCAAAAGGGATTACTGTCCCAATCTAAAGAACAGTTGTGCACTTTTTGTTTTCAAAATTCAAATTGTTGCTTAACAAAAATATAAATTTGAGTTACTTGAAAACATGCAGACTCCTGTACCAGCTTCAGCATTTTTGTTAACTAAAAATATCGTGCAGCATACTATAAGAGGTAATTTGTCAAGTTGTTTGACACCTAGAAACCAATAGAAATGAAGATAAAATTCCATGCAATCTATTTTTTTACTGTTACTTGATCTACCTAGCAAAGTTTAAAATATTTTTGTTTGTTTGTTTGTGTTTTAAATCCCCACACCACATCCCTCGCAAACACACACAGGCTTTATTCATGAATTAATACAATATTTTTTAAGCAAGAATTAACATCTGTCAGAGAATACTTCAGGAGACATCTGGAAATGGAAAACAGTATGCAAATAAATTGTTTGTTTTACAAATGTCTGCAAATAAAGGTCTAGCTCCACCAAGTTTTGACAGCTACCTCAATTTTTATCTTTAAAAACACAGTAAGGTTCATATTTGCTTATATTTGGAATATAAATACAGTTAAAAACACCATTTTATGCATTTTTCCATTTGAAATCAAAAGTAGAAGATTTTGTAGCACAACCATTTCTGTAAGCCTTGGAAAGGAGCAAAAACTTACTATGTTTCCAGATGCAGTGGCTTTAATACAACCTGAGTCATGATCATTCTATTTTCAATTGTGTTTTCTTAGATATTGTTATGAGTGAGAATGATTCTGCTTTTGTTGGCTTGCTTAAGTCCACTGAATTCAAATCACATCTAACAGAATCCAAGGGGATGGGCATAAAACTTCTCTAGATAGACAAGAATAAAATAACACATGGAAAAATACTGTGCATTTCACAGAATCACAGAATCACAGAATTATCAAGGTTGGAAAAGACCTAGAAGATCATCCAGTTTAACCATCACCCATACTTCCCAGCTAAATCATATCCCTCAACACAACATCTGAACGTTTCTTGAACACCCCCATGGTCGGTGACTCCACCACCTCCCTGGGCAGTGCATTCCAGTGCCTGACTACCCTTTCCGAGAAGTAATATTTCCCAATGTCCAGGAAATATTGCCCTATCTCTCTATTCCCCTAATCTGAGATCATTTCTGAAATGAAATCAAATTCAGTCATTCAAAGGAGACAATTGTTCATATCTTTTTTCTTTCCTGACTCAGAAGAATGGAACTATTTTAAAGGAACAGCTCTTGCTAGTAGGGTTTCTGTAAGCAAGTACTTACCTTCTCTGAACCTTAAGGAAAATTAAGAAAAATGACAAATTTGCTTAGTTTAATCTCATTACTTACTTATTTGGAAAATTCCATAAGCTAATAAAGATAAACTAAGTAAAATGAATGAATGAATAAATAAATAAATAAATAAATAAATAAAATGCTTAAGTCATTGTCCACACAAGGATTTAGTGCAGTTGACAAATCGGTCCTAAATTCACAACTCAGCTTCATTTGTATTGATCTTGCACAGTATCCTAAAGACAGAAGAGGTTTCAAAAATCCTATCAGAGAAATTCTTCTGATACCTTGAGCTTGTGGTGACACAAGAAGTTCAGGCAAAAAATGGTATTTGGGATTCAGTTTGAAGTTTTCACTGTTAACCTTTCCATTTGTTTTTGAAAATAAGAAATAAAATAAAATGAAATAAAATTATATATATATATATTTCTTTAACTAGATGTCAAATTAAAAATGTCTGGCTACATTTTTTTTTATTTACTCTTCCCCCCAGTCCATGACTTTTTGATTTAATCAGTCTGCTATCTTTTAACCCCACAGAAAATTAATAATAGTCCTTTTAGGAGAAGTTAATAATGCTTATCATTCATGATGTGAGTGATAATGAGACCCTGAGTATTAAGCAGACTTATATTTAAGAGATCACCATTTGCAGAAATATTCCTTCGCATATGGCAATTACTTAAATCAGAAATGGCTGTTCTCAATATGTTCTCTTCTATCCTTACTTTTCAAAGGCATTTAATTTAATCAGATATCATATAATAATAATAATTATTAAATACTGTGCATGGAGAGTGAAGTATATGAACATCTACTTTGGGGTGCAATACTGACTATATAATATTAAATTTGTTCTATGTGCTTTAATTTTTATCTCTCACGTCATGTAATCTATGGCTAGATTTAGAGTTTATTTTAAGGGAATAAAATGCTAAATATCATAGGTGATGCTGGAAGAGACTTGGGTCAGCAAGAAGATTAAAACAGAATAAGGAAGCTATTATTTCAGAAGGTAGTTTTATATCAGCTTAAAATTGTGGATTATAGACTTGAGTTAATAATGCTTATTACTACAAGCTTTAAACATAACTGTATAAATAAGCATAATATGCACTGAATTCAATAAATGTATGGAATCTGTCAGAGTTAGAAAGGCAAGAGAGAAAAGAGAATGAAGTGTAGCCTTTCATACTTTAGATATCAAAAATTGTATCAGTTTTAAAAGAACATAAAAAATGTAAACAAAGCCATTTCATATACATTAGCTAAAAATTAATACATGTGGTGGCTTCATATTTAGTTAAAAAAAAAAAAAAAAAAAAAAAAAGAAGAAGAAAGAAAAAAAGAAAAAAAGAAAAAAAGAAAAGAAAGAAAATGTAGCAAAGACAACCCAATTCAAACACAGTTTTCTTAAGATAAAGAGAGAGTAACTTACAGGAAAGTAGTTTCTCTTTAGGAATATATTTTCATTTTAATACTGCTTTGAAGCCACGGGAAAAAAATAAAATAAAATAGTGAAATGGTTCATGAAAACATAAATGCTTCACCTGAATCTGAGCATTTGAGTCATCACTGTTCCAACAGTAGGAAGATATAAGAAATCAGAAATTATTAAGCCTTGAATAAATTTTGTTTGCAAATGGTGATCTTTTCTAGTTCTCTTACTTACAAACATTTCAGCAGAAAAGAATTTAAATAGAAGGATTTATATTAGTTTAGTTTTAGTTTACTATAATAATGATGGTCTGCAAGAATTAAGGCACTGAATAATAAAAAGAGTGCTTTCTGTAGCCACAGTAATGTTCAGAAGTAGTAGTAGTCATTAAGGTTTCAGCTGCTGTGTTTCAAATGTATGAAATACAAATTTTATGTAGTAGAACAGTATTAATCTGAATGGCATGTAATCAGATTTACTATCTGCCATAAACTTTGTATGAAATTGGAATGCTTTTTAGACAAAGTAGGAGTGCATAATCAGTCTATAACTTTTCAAAAACCTCTGAGAAAAGCAGCTTTTACACAAAGGTCAGAAAGCTTAGTGAACTCTCCCACACTTGACAGCAGAGTGCATCAGCACCTGAGGGCACATCAGCACTTACTTGAATGCTTAAAGTTGTTCATGAGCATCTTGCATAGCAAGGAGTTGGCCAATCTAAGAAAAACTGCCCAAAAATGCAGCTGCTTGAATTTGCAAAATTATTTGAGTCAGGAATATTGTTTTGTTGCAATTCTCAGATCAGGCCTCTACTATCTTCAGATGTGTCTAAAAATATCTTGTTTCCTGCCTAGGGCCTGATAACTTCCTGTTTTGACAGTGTAAGCAAATATGCCCTGGCATTTTCCTATCTGTTACTGGAGCCTCTACTACCAACTTGCAACTCCCCATCCTTCCAGAAACATTTACAGAAGGATATTTTTTCACACACACACACACACACACACACGCAGAGAGAGAGAGAGAGAGAGAGAGAGAGAGAAAAGTAAACATGCAGTATGTGCACTAGCTGTTTGTGATATATGTGGGGTTCAAACAGCTGTCTTTGTCAGCAGAAGAAAACACTTATGACAATAAGCCTTCCCACCCCATTTCCTCTGAAAATGCAATTCCAAACCCCTTACCAAAATATGTAAAATTTCTTCTCCAATAGTCTATGCTTTCTAAGATTGGTACCGTGAATTGTAAACACCCCAATGACACTGAAAAATATGAAGAAGTTGCGAGAATGGACGTGGCAGAATATATTATGTGAAATAACAATAAATGAGGTTAGGATGATACAGAATGTATAGAACTTGTCAGTTACATTTTGCCTTTTATTTTGTTGCTTGTTTTATTTTTTTTGTTTGTTTGCTTTTTCCAGTAATATCCGAATGGGAAAGAACCTGAGTGCAAGTCTGCTTATCAAAGATATCCAGGGACCTGAGATTTGGAGCATTAAGATTAAAATAACAAAATGGGAAAAAGACCTGGAAGCTTATTTTACGGAGGGATTATGGAGGAATTACGCAGAGTAGCTGCCAAAAAACAACAATCTAAAATGTAACTAAGCCATTCTAGATCAAACTTAACTGTGCAGTTATTCACAAATAAACCTCATCTGGAAAAGATATTTTAAGCAGCCTTTTTGCGCAGTGATTTGCAAATCATTGAGCTAGTCTTAAGAGCAATTTTATTTTTTTTAAATATTCCTAATTTCTAATCTTCTGGAGAATTTTGGGGGAGCTCAGGGGAGATGTCTCAGAAAGGTCTGTGCACATAAAGGAGATTGACAATATATTGCAATATATATATATGTTCTGTAAATATATATATGTGCTGTGTACATAAAGGATATTGACAAAAACTGATCTTTAAAATCTGAATGGACAATCAGCTGAATATGAGCCAGCAGTATGCCCAGGCAGCCAAGAGGGCCAATGGCATCCTGGCTTGTATCAGGAATGGTGTGGTGAGCAGGACTAGGGAAGTCATCCTGCCCCTGTACTTGGTGTTGGTGAGGCCTCACCTTGAGTACTGTGTTCATTTTTTGGCACCTCAGTACAAAAAGGACATGGAAGTACTGGAGCAGGTCCAGAGAGGCTTGTGAAGAGTTTGGAAAATCAGCCCTATGAGGAGAGGCTGAGGGAGCTGGGGTTGTTTAGTCTGGGGAAAAGGAGGCTGAGGGGAGACCTTATTGCTCTCTTCCAGTATCTGAAAGGTGCTTACAATGAGAGCAGGGAAATCTCTTCTCACTGGTCACAAGTGACAGGACAAAGGGAAGTGGCCTCAAGGTAAGTTTAGGTTGGACGTTAGGAAACACTACAGAAAGGGTAGTTAAACACTGGAATAGGCCGTTTGGATGTGGTGTTCAGAAATATGATTTAGTAGAAGGTTGTTAGAGTTAGGGTACTATGGTTAGGCTGTTGTTGGACTTGATGATCTTTGAGGTCTTTTTCAACCTGGGTAATTCTATGATTCTATGAATGTAAATGACATATTTGAGTCTCTAGAGAACTATCCTGGCACATGATCATTAGAATCAAGTTAAACTTTCTGACCTTTTCTTTTAAGGCCACTATCAATGATCATCAGTAAGATTATGTGTTTCTGCTGCAAACAGATGAATATTCAAGCATTGTGAATTAATTAACTCCTGTAGTGACAGAGCATCAGGTTAAGAAAGTGCCACATACAAAGATTTCCAGACATCACAAAGCTCCAATGTGTCTTTGGAAAACAGGTGGTTGATTTGGTACCTTATGCCTTTCATATTAAAAACAAAACAAAACAAAACAAAACAAAACACAACAAAACACAACAAAACATAGGTGTTCAAATAGCCACATTTTTTGAACAAAGTTACTAATATTCACTGATTCATTTGGGTTTTGGAAGTTTTGGAAAGATAAAGCTGGTTGAAAGAGCCTAGCAGATCCCAACATGTTTCAAAGTTTGCTAATTTAATCCATAATTATGGTCCACCAAGGCATAGACTAAATTTGTGGCCAGCCTTGATGAAGAAAATAGTGATGCTCTGATACATAGGAATGTATTGTCCAAATAGTCATCAGAATCTGTGCTCCAATCTCTGCTCTCCTACAGTCAATTTACTATGGGTCTGTCATATAACCAAACTGCAGAAGTTCCCATCTGATCTGTTCATTTATACAGAATGTATAGATTACAGATCCTATGAAAACAGTGCTGACTTTGTTCCACATCTCTGTCCTCTTAACACCAACTAACACTGCTGACAGAACAAAAATAGCACATTAATGTATCCTCTCTGTTGCATATTTGAACAAAATTTTTTCAGATTGCTCTGTCTGTTCAGCCTGCTAAAGTACAAAAAAAAATGAGTGATATGACAAAATATCCATCATAGAGTTATAAAATCAAGAATAGAAAAAATTTTGCTGCTATAAGTTTTATGAATTTTCATTAAAAAAAAAAACAAACTCAGAGTATTATAGTTCCAAATAAACAGAATCCATGTTCTATACCCAGAGATAAATTAGAACAACAATAAATAAATAAATAAATAAATAAAAATTATCATTTGTTCTTTCCTTTATGCCATTTTTCCATTGATTCGTTAAATCTCTCAAATATTTCTTTAATATGTCATCTAATTACAAAAAGTCCACAGAAAGATAAGTGTCTGGAATGAACTAATTTTGTATTAACATTTTTTTTTCTGTGAACCAATAGGGGAAAAGGAAAATGCAACAATGAGGAAAAGGCTGCTTTGGGGACTTAGCCTCATTTATATGTCAAGCAATCAACCCAGAGTCCATCTTTGAAACACAAACCCAAAAGAAAAAAACATTCCCATTGGCACAACTGCTCACGTAACTATTTGTTTAAATGTTTGCTTTTGAGTTTTCTGTGAAGCAAAGAAATTTGTTGTGGTACGTGCAATCCCTTAGATCACTCTCTTGACTAGCATGACTGATTTCAGCTCTCTGTAGCATTTCATGTGCTTTGTTTTTTTGTTTTTGTTTTTTTGGTTTTAATAACAGTGTTTTAATTACACTGTATAGCCAGTTACTGATTAGCATACAGTTGGAAGTTTTTATCAACACCTGCTCATTTCTTAACTGTGTTATGTTTTAATTTGAAGAATAAGTAAACTGTGTGTTCTTGACCAAATTATTTGCTTAATTACAAAATCATTTATTTGGTTTAGAAAGATTAATGAATTGGTTAATTTAAGTATAATTGCATATTAATAACTCTATAAAATGACTAACAAGTCATTACTTCTACAGAAGAAAAAAATAAAAAAATTGATGTGATCTATATTTTAAATCCTAAAGGAGCTTTACTGCAGTTCCTAGTGTAACTGAAAATTATAAACACCACAATGCCAAGCTATGCAGCCCATGGGATCTCATTCATATTAGGAGTAAGAAACCTTAAAATGATTAAATTCCTAGGATATCAGAGGTCTGCCATTAATCACTGCTTAATAGAAACTTTGCCTGTTGCTGTATTTTAGAGGAAAAGAGCTATGAAGTCAAAATTCCAAGTTATTAAGACCCGATATAATCAGACATTTGAATAAAATTCTGAAGCAAGCTCAAACATAATTTTAGAAAATCACTGTAGATTTCTTTTTGTTATACTTAAGTGTGATTATGCAGGCTGAATAGCTTCCCAGATACAAATATTAATTCTATCATGTGGGAATGTAACACATATCATAGTCTCTTATCAGCTATTGCGACCTATTTTTTAACCACATGTAGGTCAGGTGAGTTCTAAAAAAGCCCCGTATGTTAGAAAGAGTGATAAGGCCTCAAATAATATTCAGCATATTTCTTAGAAAGAAAACAAAATGGGCTGCTTGTGATGATAATTGATTATGTCTTCCATTCACAGACTATATACTGTAGGAGATAAAACCAAGGGCCAACTTTGAATTCAGCAGCTGAATCATATATTAGCTGAAGAATTATACATTACAGAAAGTGACAGAAAGGGGAGAGAAAAGATAAAGAACTATTCTGCTGATGGAGTTTCTAATCTCTGGTCTTCTTATCTTCTAAAAACAGACCAAGAACATCTGCTCAACTACTATGGTATTTCTATACAGTGTCTAAGACTATTGCTACTAGTCCCATGGCACTGCCCTGCTTCCTATAGCAGGAAGTTACACTGTACAACAGACAATTCATTATATCTTTATGATATCAATGACCCTGACCCAGTCAAGCCTACCCTTGGGCCTATGGCCCAGCTTCAGCCCATTCCTGACCCCAGGGAGGTTCCTCATTGCTCCTGGTGTCCTGCTCTTGGTAGGACACTAGCATGGGTCCTACCATCCAGGCCCTGACAGTCCACAGACAGCTGCTGGTCCCCGCAGTTCCATGCTGTCACCATTGTTCCTCTCCAGAGAGTTCTGTGGGTCCAGTTTCAGCTCAGTTTTATCTAACAAACCTCATATATAAACAAAAACTAATAAAAAATATGGATTCCAAGATATTTGCAAACAACAAAAAAAGAAGTTAAGAAAATTAGATACATGTCACAATTTTTAACTGTCATACTTTAGGTGTAGATACTTTCTCACTTGCCTTTTTAAAAAAGCATTTAACAGTTATAGAGTTTGATTCCACAAGTCACAAGGGTGCAGAACTTCAATTTGTAGAAGTGTAGAAAGCTTTTGTAAGTAAATAACACTCTGATGATTAGTGCGGTATAAAGAAAACTACCACTGTTTTCTTGTCTTCTGCCACTAGCAAAATTCTAACAGATACCTATTTAATCGTAATAAATCTAGAGGAACAGAGATCAGAGTCCTAGTATGTGTCCTGCATTTGGAGTCACAGGATGTTGTGGCTTCCTTTCACCCTAATACTTAGGAGTTAGCTTATTACAATGGAAATCTTAGTTTAGATCAAAAAGACATCATATGTCTATAGAATTAGAAACTTTAGGCCTTTCACAGAGTGAAGATACATTTAACAGTTCACTGAAGTCAATTTTAAGAATCTTTACACTGATGAAAAACGCCATTGTCCTGCATCACAAAGGATTGATCCATTAAAGAGCCACTCCAGCAGTTCATGTGGAAAGGTTAAAGGTATAGTGGGTTGGCCCTGACTGGCAGTAACCCCCAGGGCTCCCTCACTCCTTTCCTCTTCTCAGGATGGCAGATAGAATTGGAAGGGCAAAAACAATAAATAAATAAATAAATAACCAACCAACCAACCAAAGAACAAAAAACATAAACAGAAAGAAAGGAAGAAACACAACAGCTTATGGGTAGGGATAAAGGCAGTTTAATAAATGAAGAAATAAAGAAAAAGTCAATGAAAGAGAAGATGCAAAGACAAACCTTTACTTACAGACAATTTCTGAGCAACAGATATTTTGGAAAAACAGCTCCTCTTTTTTAGTGCTGAGCGTGACTTTATATGGCCTGTTGCAGTCAGCTGCCCGAACTGTATCCCTTCCCAGTCTGCTGCCTACTGCTGTCTGATTTCTGGCAAAAAGTATGGGAAGCAGTGAAGATCCTGATTTGTGCCAGCACCTTCCACTCATAACCACAAGATTTGCATGTTCTCAACACTGTTTTGTAAGCTAATATAAAACACAGCACAATATAGGATGCCATGAAGCAAATATCTCCTTCTCAGCCAGACCTAGTAGACTTGGCAGAGTTCATGCCAGTAAACACCATTCTACAAACCTTTTTATCAGACATACTTGATTTTCAATCTCAATCTGCAGAAGATCATCTTAGGTTATCACTGTCTTGAACCTGTTTTCCTTTGCACATGTTTTACTTCCTGTAGACCACATCTCGCCCTGAACCTTTACACTATCTGCTTTACACTGAATAGGTACCATGCATTACAGTAAACAGCTTTGTAATAAGGTTTCTTCTGTGTCATTGTTTCTGACCAGGATGATTCAAGTCTGGACAATATTTTATGGTTTTCTTATATTTTAAGTATTAATGGTACGTAAACAAGTGACTGTGTTGTGATATTAAATGAAAGAGGAAATTTTATAGAACAGTAAGCCTTCCATCAGCATAGGTAATGTGCAAGTAAAACTATTCTATTTGAGAAGATACTTCTGGGATTAAAAACAAAACAAAACAAACCAACCAACCAAACAAACAAACAAAAACCAACTTGTTTTCAATAGGTGGAAATTTCTATCATCATGACTACTGTTAGTCTCCTTGTGAAATTCTAAATGCCATTTGGCCAATAAGAAGACAAAATTTGTATCACCTATAAAGTTAATAACATCTGTACAGGATATGATCCAAAATTAATGGTGAACTCCTCCATGTTGTACAGTTAACACTGTAAGTTCACTCTTAAATGTTTATATGTATTAATATGGGATGAGAGGAAAGCAGAAATACAGTTAATAATTGCATATGTTGAAGCTTGAAGAAAACAAAATAAAAGTGAGATAAACTATTATTAGTAATATGTAATGCAGAGTATTTATGACAGTGTTAAAAATTAATAAATACCTAGTAATACATAACATCGTCTTCCGAGGAGAACATATGGAAGAAACAATAGGAAGTCAGAGTTTGAAAAAATAGAGACTGAAGAAAGAGAAGCAGATGAAAACATTTGATCAATTGCCAAACAATGAGCTTGGTTTGCAGAATAATTTGCAAATATTGGCTTATATAACTGCTGGATATCTGTGATTATTTAAATTATGGAAGTCAAATGAGAAGGAATCAGGAACCAATTAGTAAAAACAAAGCAATATAAATTATACATATCAGACAATTATGCATCAATTCAATTATCATGAGAAATCTTATGAACTGACAAGCATAAGAACAGATCAAAATATTTCACGTTCTCTTCCAAATTTAATTTTTTCAAGAAGATAAAGCACATAGCTTATTTCTTATTCATCTACTAATGCAAATTCACTAATCCAGCTGTATGTATATATATATACATATATGCTCATATATGTTCAATTGATGAAATCTCTCTCTTTCCTTCTGTCTCCATATAAACATACATGTATATGTATTTGTATTGTATAAATAAATATAAATTAATATTCAAACAAACAAACAAACAAATAATACAAAAAAACAAATCGTGACTAAAAACACCAGAATAACTGTACATTTTTTGTCCATATTTCTATTAAAGAACAGCTCAGTTTTTCTTTGCAACAGTTACACTAACATCATGGTAAGATGAAGAAGCACTAAGACCAGAATCTCAAGTTTTCTACATCTGAATTAAATGTGTCCTCATATGGATACTGATCTTCCAGTGCCAAGTGTTCTGTCTAGGCAAATCTTAGTGGTCTTTTCCAACTGTAATGATTCTATGATTCTATATTTCTAGTGATCTGTTCCAGATTTTTTTATTTTCCAGAAATTAAAAAATAAATAAATAAAATAAGAAGGAAAAGGAGGAAAAACAGCTAATGGAGATTTTCAATTACCAAAATGGAAAGAAAAGACAACAAACTGAACTCCAGCTTTACTGATTATGTAAAATTTACGGAAGGAAAAAATAGTCTGCAGCACTGAATGTTTTAAAAAAGTCCTCAGCACTCTCATCATAGTTGTAGTACAGGTGTCATCACTTTACATTTGTGAGTTTAGTTTGGAATGTTGTTTTGTTTACTTTTATATTATCATAATTGCCTTAATTTTGTTGTTAAATCCTAAGAACTTTTATAAACACTGTTACTTGGTATTGTATAGATTTCTTGACATTCAAAATAAAAATTAAACATAAATAATGCATGTCTGTGTACGTGTGCAAAACTGAAATGGAAAGAAATGTGATGAAAATTTTCATTGCTTTTCATGTAATGCGATAAGCTCAGTTTAAAACGGGGTGAATGATGAAAGGTGGGGAATTATTTTAGAAGTCAGAATAGATCTGTAGTCTGTACAGGAGGATAGGTTTAAATCTGCCTCTTCTGTGCTCCAGGTATTTTTTAAAACTTCCCTTTCTCAGGTGCCTAAATTCAATGGACAGCACAGATACACACTACTGATAGCTACTGATAGACATTCATCAACACTTGCTGAACATTTATGGAAACCAAACAGTGAACGTGAGTTCAGGGAGGCAGTGGGTGGTGTGTTTCAGCAATGGTAACAGCAACAGTGGCTCATCTCCAGTGTTGTTTTTTTTTTTATGAGGGTGGCATACAGACATTTGTTCATCACTGGTTAAAATGTTTAGCTAACAGTGGTGACCGTGTTGAAAAATAGTGTTTTGTAGCTGAGAATTTGCTCTTTAAAAAGGTAGAATTGCTGCGGTTTTGTATCTATTGTAGTTTCCATGGAAAAAATAGGAGCCATTACTTTCAGGGAGACCTTTGTACATCTGTCAACAGAAGAGCTTTTAGTGGTGACAGCATATGTTTACTGTCACCAGTGTCAATATGAATGCTCTGTGAATTGATTGTGTTAGTGTAAACAAATTTAAGGGATTAGAAGTGGATCTTATTGTTATTTTAGAGAAGATCCCAGTTATGAATTAATTATAGGTGCCTTGCCATCTGAACTCCATAAGGCATAATTCTTCTGAGACTTCATTCAGAGTTGACATTTAGTCCACAATCGAAAGTGTAGGTTATAAAAATGTAGATTATAACACTCATAGTACAATCTATCTATATTTCTTACTTTCTAGAGAATTCATATTTTTTTCTACAGAGACTGTGATTCTGAAATGGACAAGTCAAGGTGAAATGTGAATACAGAGAGGTAAAGCTGGAGGGTGGGGAAAAAAAATATATTTTGAGGACATATACTATCTGACATTTAGTAAAGTTTTATCTTGTTTAGTTGCCCTGAATTCCTATCTGGAAACATGTGCTACCTTGGTGAAATGTTGAAATTATTGTCTTTAGGCACCAAATAATGTTAGTTAAAGAAAACAATGATTTTATCCTATTCTTTCAGGAATGTTTTGATTAAAATGCCCAATATATGTACTTTTAGCCAGTAAAATACTTGCTCTTATTTTAATTTACTTAGGTCAGTTATCATGAATTGTGCAATTAATTTGTTAGACCAATATGTCAGATCAGTAAGAAAAGAATATTGGTTATTAATCAGGTAGAAGTGCTGCTCAGCTACACAGGAGGCTCGAATCCCGGGAGTTGGACTCGATGATCTCTAAGGTCCCTTCCAACTTGCACGATACTGTGATACTGTGTGATACTGTGAGACTATGCCATTAAGCTGTAACATGAAGATTACATAGAAAAAGCTCTTTAGTCATAGTACAGATAGTCACTAGACTGAAAAATAAATACTTTTTCAAATATTAATATTATTTTCTTTGTTTTTAATGAGGAATACACAGATTACACTTCTTTTATTGTAAAAATATATGTAAGAGTAGTGTACAGTTGCAGGGAAGTCTGATACTAAAGCTTTATGATTAGAAATGAAAGAAATGTGTGCAATGTTTTCACTGAAGTTAGCAATGCTTGGATTCGGTTCCATATTTCATCTTTATTTTTCTGATGAAACCCAGCAAGACATAATATAGAAGAGATAGGGAATTTTCTCAGCAATTGAGTAGGAAACACTATCATTTGAAGTTTGTTTGTTTACTTATATTTTTAGCAGATAATTGAGAAAATGGGCAGACTTTTCTACCACTTTTCTATTGTGGTTGTTTTTTTTTTGTTGTTGTTGTTTTTGTTTGTTTGTTTTTTCCCCACTTATGTTTGAAAACAGAAACAATCAGCAGGTCATTAAAAAATAACACAAAATTGTACTGATAACTTTTTCTTTCCTTCTCACAGATTTTTAGACAGGAAGACCTTTTCCAAAACACTTAGAGGTTTTTAGGGTGTTTAAAGATTATATTTTGTATTCATTGCCACCAATATTCATAGAAAAATAGAGCCATAGAACATTCAAATTTAAAAGAGACCCATAAGATTCATTGAGTCCAATTCCTGGCTCCACATAGGGTCACCTAAAATTCAAGCCATGTTTGTGAGAGCATTACCCAAACACTTCTTAAACTCTAGCACCCTGTGGCCATGACTAATATCCCAGGTAGCCTGTTACATTGTTCCCCTGATGCATATTTGTATAGGTTTGTTTCCAAGCAATTCATATGTTTTAAGTAACGTGATACACATATAAATCTTTCACAGTATTAGGACTTATTTCACCTGGGAAATTACATTTATTAAGTTCATTATGCTTACATTGTCATTCAGAACATGTTTTTGTATGTTAACACAATAAAGGATTTTCAGATTCTCAGTGGACCTTCAGTCCAGTTACAAAAACTTCAGTCAACATCTGTCCAATTGTATTAGTACAAAATTTTGAAGTATTTGACCATATAAAATATAGTCTATAGGTGTGTAAGCAATTCATTCTATAAATGTGAGGATATGACTTCTGTGCATCTTGCATCAAATGGACAAACAAATTCAAGCAGCTCACTGCTTCTTAAGGATGATGCAAAGTTTATCTTGTTGAGATGGTCTCATGCTTCTGCAAAAACAAACAACAACAAAAAACACACAAAAAAGACAAACAAACTTGTGCTTCCTGAGCTATCTTTCTCTCTGCATACTGATGCTGGTACAATAAACTACATATTATGTAATATATGTTGGGTTACTACAGACTATGTCCTGAACAGGTTTATATCCTGAAATGCTACTTAATATGTGCAGCATTCAGTGCCTCTGAGTCACCAAAGCTTAAGTATTAACCAGGAGTTGTGATTTTGTTCAGTGCAGTAAGCCTGCCTTCAGTGAAGCATCTCAACACTGGTTTTACTAACCGGACCAGCTGCAACAGCAGGGTGGGATGAGTTTCAGTCATGGACTCCTCAGTCCCTAGTGAGAGAAGTGGCAATATTTGACTCCAGTGCTGGGCTGTGCAGACAGAAGAGGAGGTGTGTCCTCAGACCTGAGCACCCCTCTACTGTGACACCTGCAACTCCCGACTCATTGCCAAGACAAGAGATTTGGCTTTTAGGGTAACATCTGCCTTCCAAACACCTGTTCCAATTTCATCCAGAAAAATCAACAGCCAGATGGTTTGCTATATCTTATGGAAGGGCACTGAGCTATGTGCAGGGTCCCACGGAAAAAAAATAAACCAAAAGAAAACAAAACAAATAACATCCACCATTCACTCTCTCTGATGGTCAGTAAAACAGTCAGGGTTTTTCAGACATTAAGCATCAGAGTCATTCTGCCTCTGTCCAGCCCAGTGCTATTGTGGGTTGAGTGCACTAGGGTGTAAGTATAACATACAGATTTATGGGGACAAGTGAGGAAAACTGCTACTGGTGTTGGAAGAACTTCTAAATCCAGTCTATGAGTACCATGATCAGATGGCCAATATGGGAAGGAAGAAGGAAGAAGAGAAGGAATTAAGAGAAGGGAAATTTAAAATTAAAAATATCTTTCAGCATTCATGATCTCTGTCTATTACTAGCAGTTGCTCATAAGCAGTACTGCATGCATAGCTAATAACAGAAACAAGTGTAAAAAACAATAGTTTATAAGTGAGGAAAAAAACAAAAACAACAACAACAACAAAAAAAAAACAAACCAAAACAAACAAACAAACAAAAAAAAAACCTAACACATACACATCAGATATAAGTTTTTAATAATTATTTTGAAATCCATTGATTTGTCTACTGAGTCAGCTTCTATAAAAACTACTCTGTATGTGTATACAGGATTTATTTCACACCAAAGATTATTTTAAAAGCTATGTTGCAATGCTGGAATCACAGTTTGATTATGAGGATACTTGCTTTAGCTGATCTCACAGGTACTTCATCAAATCTTATGTTCTTCACATCATTGTCATGGAAGTGAAAATCACAAGTGCACAAATGCTTGACAGAACTATACCTTGTGGTGCAACAATGGGTTGCTTCAATTGGAGTAATTGAGTAATAGGAGCAACTCCCAGCATGACTGCAGTGAACTGATCTGATACAACATTCATTTCCCCATTTGAGCTACACCAAGCCTAATTTTCTCCTGCAGAAAGCAGAGAGCATGATGTCTCCTCTATATTGGTACAAGTAGCTCTTTCTATTTACACGATAGTAAGTAGTCAGAAGTGTTAACCTTCCCATTACAAGGTAGCCTTTGTACTCATTGCTTATCACCTAGTGTGCATATTAGATGTTTGAAGACATAGTCATCATTTACTGACTTAATCAGACTTCACAGATACTCTTTAACAGGATGAGCACAGATTGATTTCCTTAATTAAAATTTATTCTTTCTAAATTAGTTGCATTTTTTGCAGACTTAGTATTCCTGGAAGTATTTCAAGGAGTCCTTTTCTTGTTCTTTTTCTGTAATTCTTTAACCTGATTTTGTTTCTGGCTCTATCTGGAACAGAGCTTGCATTCGAAAATTCCTCAGGAGACTTTGTTGCAGTAGCTTTTTTGTTCTCATACAGATTGGCTGCAGATGCCTCTGCATTCATTTCATAGTCGTTGACATGCCAGCAGACACATCCAGCCTTTTGCTGATATATCTTTGACAGGTGTGAGTAAAATCCTACTAATAAATGCAGCTTTTATTTTTTTTTTTTTTTTTCTGTTTGCAGCAAATGTATCATTACTTCACAAAATAGTGTTGTTTTTTTCTTTTTTTTTTTTAATAAATGCACTATCAGTAGTACCATCAAAATATAGAGAGTAGAGAAATTTAACAGAGTAATATTGAGGTTACAAGTCTGAATTTTCAAATTACTTTATTATCTTTTTCCTTGGTAAATATATTTGCAGTACATACAAGGTATGATACTTTTAGCTTGATGGTAACAATCCATCCATGCACTGCTTAGCTGAATCAACCTATTTCTGTTTGAAATTCTGTTGAATTTCTGTTTGAATTTCTGGTGAACTTTCTGTTCTAAAATATTCTTAGTATTCATTCTCAAGATTCATTCTCTATATACTTAACCCTGGGGTTAAGACCTGCTCTTCATGATATTGTGAACACATCTTTCTCCATAGCTCCCCCTTCAGGCAATGATGGAACTAGATGTTAAATAAGTAGAAAAACAAGCTTTGAATGCATCCTCAAAACTTTCCCTTTATCCCATTTACCCTCTTATACAGCTTCTAGATTTTTAGTTGCTCTGTCCTTTATTCTGAAATTATACATAATGTCTTTGGATGCATTTGAGAAATGATTATTGTGTTTTGTTTCTTCACAGGACCCTAAGGGACTTGAATGTACAGTCAACTTAAATTTAGAGGTAGTGATGAATATAGTTTGAGTTACATTTCTCTGAATTCCCAGGCCTATATAATTGTTTAAATATAGAACATTAAAGACAACCCAGAAAACAGTCAAATGTATATGAAAATGTTATCACATATATTCTAATAAAAATAGTATTTCATTTGATAATTTCAAAATAATGTTGTATGAAATCTGTGCGTTTCATTTTGTTTTACTGGAAAGAAAATGGAGAATGGAAAAGGTAAGCTCATTCTTGGTGAAAAAGCATTTCTAGCTTAAGGAAACTGGAATCAAGAATACTAATAAAAAATAAATCAGCTCTTTGTTTTGCCTACAGATTGATTTTATTCTTGCTCTGTTGTTGTAGTTCCCAGAGGAAACAAAATACTTCAATATAGTTTGAAAATCTTTGTGCACACCAGATTGCAGATGACCTGCTGTGTCCTAGATAGGTGCTGCACAGAATCACACCATGAAATCTAAGTGATTGTACCAAATCTTGTACAATGATGTGGCATCAGATAAAACACAATTAGAAAAACAACATGAACTTGAGTAGTCATTTGATTATCTACTTCCACAGCCCATTGTGATATTTTCACAATAGCATTAGGTCCTGAAAATATTGTGGTGCTTTTAAGTGTTTGTTTATGACCATTTCAATGAAAAAATAAATAAATAAATAGATAGATAGATAAAAGTGTGGGAGGCAGTGTTTATAATAAATCTAAGAAGTAGCCACAATCAGACAAAAGGTTATATGTGCTATAATTGCGGAGGGTTTAAAAGGCAACTCAAACAAAAAAAAAAGCAAACCAAACCCAAATCCAAAACAAATTGATCTGAACTAAGCAAAACAAACAAACAAAAAAAGGGAAAGAACTAAGATGTCATGTAGGATTCAGGCATTCTTAGTCACAAACCACTGTAGACCAGCAAAGCACACTAAGGAAATATGATTGGATGCTTGCCCCTTTTCTTATTATCTTTGAAAAGTGTCATGAACAAAGGAGGGTAGATGGACTTCTTCTCCAACTAATTAAATAGACAGATAGATAATTAAGTAAAGATAGGTATATGTCACAAATGGCACTCTGGATGGCAAATGGAATATTGTTTAATGAATAAAGTCAGGAATGAGTTAATGAGTGGAATTAGGGATGAGGAGTCATACTTTCTCCCTCTGATCTACTGCAGGTCTCAGCCTTGTCTAATTCAGGCTTATTCCTGATTTCCAGGAGAAGCTTTGGTGTAAGTGCTGTCATTTATCTTTGAAGCCACAATCCATACTATAGGTTTCCCCCCACCCCTTATATTTTTTTTTCTCTTGGCTTACCCCTTCAAAGAGGAGGATGGAAGTAACGTATATTGCTTTAAGGTATCTTACATTCCATAATACAGGAAGATTAAAACACAGCTGCATTTTGATAGCAAGTATATTTGGCACTATCAGGTGATTTTTAAAGAAAAGCCATCATGTTTCATAATTTTATTTCATTTTCAGAGCTTGAGTGTGCCAGCATTTATGCCTCTGATATCTGTAAAATTTCTGTTTGCCTTAAATATAAAACCATAAGATATGTAGAGACCACCCAGTGCATAGTATTTTCCCCAGATAGTCTTACATCCACTCAGAGACATTGCTTTGTAGTTTAGACACACTTTTCTCTTTGAAATACTCTTTTTCTATCAGCAGCAATTTACTACAAAAGAAAATGTGGATTTAGCACTTCAGAAAACCTTAAGTATTATCCCCACAGTAATGCTCCCAAGAATCAAGCTGATGTTATTCCCATCAGATGTGATTTTCCCATTCAAGTTGCCCTCTGCATATTCCATTCGCACAGTGCTGTAGCAATCACAGTTTCCCCAGTCACAGGACAATATAGGGAATTTGCAATGCAGACAGTCCTAGTGATTTGATACAACTCTGAATTGTGCACATAACTGTTGCATGGAGATGATCTTAAGATCCTAAAACAATTCCAAGAATATATTACTACAGCAGCTTTGAAAATCTTCAAAGCTCAATAGCTGTGAAGTGAGTTGAACATTCAGTGAAAAGGCTTGCAATGAGAAGAGCAGATCCAATTCCCTTAACAATCTCATTCTTGAAGAAGGAGTATGGGGCAAAAATCCAGAAATGAGCCCCTAATTCATTCTGTCTGAGAAACTTACTGCAGCATCTTGCAGGGCCAGAACTTTCCAGTTTAGGAAGGATGTATATAGAACTGTGTTTAAAAGGTTGTGCTTTCAAAAGGAGAGTTGAGTATACTTACCAGGTAGTGAGCAGCTTTCTTCTGTCTATTTTTGCACCTTTGCCTTCTATTTATCACATTTCTCAGATGACAAAGTCACATAAAAATAATATAAAAGGAAAGCTCTGTCATAAGTTGATGCAATTTTTTTTTTCAGATTTTCCCTCATAAACTGAGCCATAAACTTGCCTCTTTCATAATCTTGTCAACAGTTTTTAGATCAGAAGAGCCAGCTCTAGCATAGGACGGTTAGTGTGTGGAAAGTTAGCTGTGAGTAAAATGAAGGAGAGATGCAGATGACTGAATTGAAGAGATACTATGGAAAAAGAATACTATGAAAAGAAAAATGGGAGAAAATGAAAAATAGGCTTGTGAAGAAGCCCTCTTTAAAAATTACTTTTTGTAATGAAAACTTTAGTAATGATGTGCCTACTTATTTACATAGACTTTACAATAAATTTGGGGGTGACTTATTTAACTGACCAGTCATCAAAATGTTTAAGGTAATTTTCCCTTTCCATAAAAATCAATATCGCCAAAAGTACCTTTCAGATAACCAAATAACTGGTGTAAAACTTCATAGGTTTTCATCAAATCAGGCTCATTACAAACTTCATCACATTAATTTTGTGGTGTTCTTTTACATATTCCTCCATTAATAAAAGAAAAAACAAAACAAAACAAAACAAGCGTATGTTCCGAGAACAATCTTTACGCTTTATGTTAGGTCTTTCTGACTACAGTTTAACATTTGATGGTAAAGCTGCACAGATCTAGTGAGGAACACCTACCTGTCTCTGCGTATTCATCCTCTTTTGTCTTCCATTTCTCTAAAAAGTCTTTTGTAGGAACATTTGTTTATGCAGTTATGTAATGAATGCTACTGGAAAAACAGTAACTAGACTAGTTGAGAAATATTTCTTTCTATTCATACTAACATCTTTCAACTCTATGAATTCTCTGTAATGTTCCATCATATCCATAGTCAATCTGACACAGGAAAGGAGTTACACTAGCAGTATAGAAGTATGTCTGGAATGAAAATTTCCTTCATGTTTATAGCTCAAGTATGTGATTTTATGCAGTCAAATCACCTACTCCTGTGCAGTCAGTAATAGAGTCACTGCATACAACTTACAGTGAAGCTGCCTGCTCCTGTTAAGTCTTGCTGGGTTATTTTCTTCTTTTTACATCATATTTTATTTCTCATATGCTTATTCCTGTCACATTTTATTGCACTATACTTTAAGAAGTTCATTTTTTGTTGTAAACTTTATGCTGTTGTTGTTGTTGTTTTTAATTATTATTGGGAATCCTGTACATTAAAAAAATAAAATAAAATAATCATATTCCTGTCACAGCTTTACAAAGAAATGAATAGATATGTTTATTTATAAGGAACTGAATTTAGCAGAAAAATCCCTTTGAAACCAAAATTGCACAGAAAGCACAGACTGAAAACCAAGCAACACATATATTTGGGTAACATTTATTACAAGAAGCAAAGCACTGGATGGATGAAAATTGCAATAAAAGAAAAAAATAATTACTATTTATTCTCATTGTTTACAGCGTACTCTTCACAACTGTGCAAACAATAGTCAAGGATCATTAGGAAGCATTTTCAGTAGCCCACTTACCTAAATATAATGCCACTGAAGATGGTAATGTTTATTGTGTGGCCTCCAATACCTCATGGTCTACAAAATATGGTTTCCTCTTTGCTCTATTTTGCAGCCCCGTGGAGATATCTCACATAACCCAGAGCACCAAAAAATGGCACTAGATGTCAGTGTTTGGGCTGCTACTCTAGTTTTCATGAATTATATCACAGATGTGCTTTTCCAGCAGATTATAGCATCTAATCACATTGGCCAGGTTTTCATTCTTCAGGAGCAGGGATGTACATGGCAGCTGTGTTTACAACAAATAAAGCCCTCATCACATCTGCCTTAAGTATGCTATACATGCTCAGAAACTTCCCATGTTTCAATCCAGGGGCTATTTTACAAAGTCTGACAAAGGTCTCCTTGGAAAGCTCTACATCCCCAGCTGCAGAAGGAATGAGAACTACCAGATGGCTGATCCTTTTCTGCCCTTGTCCTTCCTTCCTGCCCTCACAGCAGTCAGCTGATTTATGGTAATTCAATGAGTTGGAACAAGGACTAGTATTGTGAAGGGAAGCAGCAAGTATCTGAGCAGGCAAAATGAGAGAAGGTACCCAGAAAGGACAGACTTAATGGAGTTAGGAGAGCTAAGGGATAAAGGAAAGAGGGAAAATCTGAGACAAATTCAGGAAAACATGGAGCAGGATATATAGAATGTGAGTGTGCTAGCACTTTGAGAGTAAGTGGAATAACCTGAAAGAATCCTGTCAGAAGAGCTGAGTGTAAGACATACTTGGAAGATATTCAGAGCAACTATATTAATACCTAGCATAGTAATGTGGTACTCTGACATACGTAAAGTGTACACTAGTGAATAAGTAATTACTCTATGCTTAAAATTGTTGTATATTGTGCTGACTGAACCTCATTCGTACTATAAAGGCATCTGAACAGAAGTGACGCAGTGAGAGAGGTTTACGCTCTCTCAATATTTCTGTCAAAAAATATGACTTTATTAATGATTTCCATGCAAGCCAGCAGCCTTTTGGAGACTTTCTGATTTACAGTGGACACTGAACAAATATTTCTGGTTTTCCTGAGAGTCTTTTTCATTGTGTTAGCACTGATACCTTGTTCCAGTGCCTTCTGCTTCTGAACATTTTCCTGTTCTCTACTGTGCTGTTAAATGCTGCCTGCATTTCTGATACACTTGATCTCCTCTTTTCATGGCTGTCCTACCTTTATGCTTTGAAAACTTATCTATACAAATATTTCAGAGATTTTTCTCAGAAGCAAGTTCTCCCTTCTCCATATAGTTCTACCTGACTTCCTGTGGAGCTACCAGGACAGCACTAAGAAGCAATCTTTTTAACATAGAAGAAGATAGTATACATCATAAAGTACAAAGAAAGAAAGTGAATGTGTTCCAATGCTTTTGTTAAGGATGCAGTGAATTTTTAGGTTTCTGTCATGGCAACTCTAACCTAAAGTGATTTCTTTCCACACCTGTATATTTGCTTGTACATGTTTCTGTTTATGTTATTGATTCAATAGAGTCTATTGCAAAAGGTTTGTGTAAATTTCTATGCACCATTAAGATTTTTTTATATCAAGGGAAGGATAATAGCTAATGGCATCAAGAATGTATATTTACATCCATAAAATACTTCTGGTACCTTATTAATTTTTTTTTATTTTGGAGACCATTATATTTGGAAACCCCTGTTCATTCAATATAATGTTTTCTGTATGTTTCATTGTTCCTGTTTATTGCAAAGCATATGCATATAAAAAGAGTTTATTTTTATTGTGTTCATTTGCTTCCACAGCCTCATAAGTATAACAGAGCATAATCATAACAGAGGAAATACAATATATAAGCAACATTGTTTGTAGGTAAAATATATTTTAAAATCTCCCATATGGTTTTAATTGTTTCCTATTGTATTGAAATGTGAACAGATGAGCTACAAAATGTCTGGGGCTCATCAAATATTTTTCCAATTTGTAGACATGGACCAAGACTTTCTTTAGTGAAAGCCATGGTGCTATTGGCAATCTGTGCCCAGAGCTAGCTTGTAAGAGATTCTCAAAGGTGAGATCTTTGAAAGTCAAAACTGGGATCTAGCTTGGTTTTGTTCTTCTGACTTGAGAAAAAAAAAAAGTGAGTTGAAGAGGTCCTCCTGCAAGATTGCTACTTTACAACTGAAATATTTTCCAAAGACAACTTTCCTGCTTAATAGTAAGAAAATGCTTGCTACCAGACAGAAGCTAGTTCTCCAAATGGCTAGTGGCAATTACAGTTTTCCAAGTCTAGAAGCAGGAGTTAAAAGTAAAGGTAAAGACCCATTGATCAGATTCTACTCCACCTTAAGACAAGCATCACAAGTAATACAAAACATTTCACCTTTTACTAAGTATGAGTGAGGTTTCCACCTAGTTTTAACTTTATTCTAGCTCAGAACTGGTATAATAAGTGAGGAGCCTAGTGTTTAATATCTGCCTTTTTTTTTCAATCTTTACAAAGTCTTACGTCTGAGGTTTATTACACAATATAACACAGGACTGGAGATTTATGTTATAACATGATTATATATAAGAAGTTCAGAGAGTTGTACAGTTCTGTATCTGCCTACTTTTGCAATACAGGTTGGAAAATTCAGCCACTTAATCTGCAACTGCTCATATAAACTAGCACATATAGTCTGTTCTTGGGAGTCCAGAAACTATTCAAGTTTAGAGGTCTTATGAAGTGAAGAAAGAGTTCAGTTCCCGTTTCTGGTTAGCTCATTACTCCAAACTTTCCATAAAAATATGCCAGCAGCTGCACATGTAGTCCAATCTTCCTCTAAAAATTTACTACTTCTTAGGGAGTTTGTGTAAAATGCTTACTGCTTATCATTCATGATGCTTTTGCTTCAGTAAAGTCATCATTAGCATTAGTTATAGACTCAGTCGTTACATAGATATAACAGTTTAAACTGAAACGTTCACAGTAATTTCCTCTTACGTGATTTATGCTTGTTGATTATTTCAATTTGCAGAGGCTGTTCATCTTGAAAGTGATAAGAAAGTGCCAGTCTTTTTAATCAAGCAAGCTGACAAAAAGAGAAAAGAAAATTAACCTGTTTTTCTTGCCCAATCACAAGTGATAAGCACAGACCATCACATTTCAAGATATCCTATCACATTTTTATCATCTTCTTCCATCAAATTGTTTTGGAACTCTTCTGAGTAACAGACGTAAGTGTTGGCACTGTAATTTAATGTGTTTTTCATTCACAGAGTAGTTCATGCTTGACTTGATTAGACAGTATTGCCTATTGTTTTTCAGTCTATAGAAAATCCAATAAACCACATGAAAATTTTGGGGAAAAAGAAAATCTACTTGATTTTCTATTAAATCAGAAAAGATTACCATTGCCAATTGGACTGCATCAAAAGTATTTGTGCACAGTTTTCATGTTTGTTTCACCTATGAAGAGGAAGGAGGGCTTTTTGTGTGTTGGTTTTTAGTTTTGAAGGTAAAAGTCATCAGAAGATTATGAACTTAAGAAATTTCAGTGTAACTCTTTTTTTTTTTTTTTTTTTTTTACAACTTGATATTTGTTAGTAAACAAGTATGCACAGCCCACTCAAATAGATTCTCACTCTCCCTAGCAGCCAGCAATAAGAACATAGGTTGTGACTTGGGGCTCTACTCCAGCTTTCAGTTTAGTTCCCCTCACTTATTTCTCTGACACTAGTCCCACTCTCAGCAGCACCCCTGGCCTGACTCTAGTAGCTGGCACCATCTCAACCTTCCTGGAAGTTTCTGTAGTATTCCGAGTTACATCAAGAGAGGCATGACCAGTAGGTTGAGGGAAGTGATTCTGCCCCTCTCTTGTGAGACCACACCTGAAGTACTGCACCAAGTTCTGGAGCCCTCAACACAAGAAGGACACTGAGATGTTGGAGCAGGCTGAGAGAGTTTAGGCTCCTGAGCCTGGAGAAGAAAAGATTCCAGGGGGATCATATAGCAGCCTTCCAGTACCTGAAGGGGGTCTACAGAAAAGCTGGGGAGGGCTTTCTTCTAAGGGCATGTAGGGACAGAATGAGGCAAAATGGTTTTAAATTGGAAGAGGATAGACTTAGACAAGATATTAAGAAGAAATTTTTTACTGTAAAGGTGGTGAGACACTGGAACAGGTTGCCCAGAGAGGTTGTGGGTGTTCCCTCCCTGGAGGCATTCAAGGCCAGTCTGGATGGGGCTTTGAGCAACCTGTTCTAGAGGGAGATATCCCTGCCTATAGCAAGCAATTTTAACTAAATGATCTCAAATACCCTTTCCAACCCAAACCATCCTATGATTAGTGTGACAGCTAAGTTTTGTTTTGACAGGTCTATGTCTCTGTACGTTTGGGTTTCTTTTTTTTTTTTTTTTTTTTCTGTTTGTTTTTTTCTCCTTTTCCCTTATTTTCCCTGTCAATAAAATCCCCCTTCAGACAATCTCATATGCTCTCATCCATGAGTGTAACTGACCAGGTGAGATTTATTACCCTGTCTGTTCTTATCCATGGTTTCTTCCTTTCCTTATCAATGATCTCTCAGTCCATTGAAAAAGGTCCCTGGCCAGAAACACTCAAATGAGCAAGACACTCTCCTTCTTCATATCCTTACAGAAATAAGAACATAGATGATCTCATTTGTGTTCACAACATATATTCCTCTTGCTATTCTCCTGAGCCTAGAAACTGAGGTTTGAAATCTCCCAAACAACAGAATTACAGAATTCTCTTCACATAGGGAGAAGGGAAGAGTTGGAAATAGGCAACAGTTAAAGGTAGCTCTTCTTGGCAGATCAGTAAGAACAGGATTTTTTTTTTTTTATTTTATTTTTTTTCTTCTTCACATTTTAGTGCTTCTACTCATTGTCACAGTCATAAAAGAGGGTTCAAGGTAAGAGAGAAAGTACCAGCTGAACTCCTAGGCTGAGCAGTATGTCTGCATACACAAGTATTTGCAGTGAAAAAATAAATAAATAAAAATCTGTTGTAGATCTCATAATACACAACTTCTAACATCAGAATACTGACAAATAATCAATTTTGAGAATGTGGAATTGCAGGATTGTGTGGCTGTAGGTGCCCAGATCCTGGTAGTGGGGGGTACTGTGGTGCTGCTCCATGCCATACACACAGGTGGTTCCAGCCAGCTCCAGTGACCCCACCATTGATGGGAACTTCTTGGAGAGCCTGGGGAAGGAAGAGGTAAATGATTTAAAAAATGATAATAACTAGACAAGTGTTTAAAACATTTCTTTCTATCCTGAAGGTTAAGACAGGAAGGTAAGAAGTTCATTCAGTGCTGCCCCAAATGCAGGCGGTCAGCCATAGGATACTGAGAAACAAAAGCTCTTTGATGTGGACTGCAGAGCTATAACATTTGAGTTGCAGCCATGCATAGCTCTCCTGATTTTCCTTCTCACAGAAGACTGTGGGGCTTGAGTGAGATCGCTGGCCTTCACTTCTGTCTTTGGGAGAGGCATGGGGAGTAGTCTTCCTGGATGATTTAGAACACCAAAAGAAACTCCTGTGCATGTATTTGTTACTTCTCCCATTTAATATGCAGTGCTAGGAGATTTTTGGGCATTTGTTTATACCGACCTCGTTGAGTAGATCTCTTTAAACAAACTGCTTATACTGATGTTCAGGTACACATCTGATTCCTGCAACTTTTATACTTTTTTCAAGTGCTTTTTTTGTATGTAAGTGCTAGTGATGTTTTGTCCTTCTTCAAGAAAATTCACAACAAAAATTGCAAAGCAAAAGCTGGAACACAAGAATCAGATGTTTCTGAACCCTGAGTTCTGTGTATTCCTAAGAATTAACTTGATTTATATCCTGCCTGCTAAAAAGAGGGAATTCTCAAAGAAAAAAAGGTAAAGCATAAAGCAAGACCAATGTTTGGTCAGTTTCTGTTTGTCAGTGTCAGTTTTTCTATGATTTAAAAATTAAATTTTATAGCTGTAATAAAAATTTATTACATGTGTGCTACAGTAGAATGTATTCTATCTTATCCTTATCTGTGTTCCACAACATCTATTTGCACTTTTACTTTGCAGTTGCCTGAATATATCTGTTAAGATAACATTTATTTCCAGTCCATCCAGATCACCAGTAAATGTCAAAATAAACTAAAAAGTGAAAGAAAAATAAAAAAAGGAAAAAAGAAAAAAAAGGAAGGTTTCCTTATGTTTTGTTTTTTGTTTTGTTTTGTTTTGTTTTGTTTTGTTTTCTCCTGTCTCCATCTCGTTTGCAATTGTGTGCCTTCCAGATGTTTATTCTCAGAATTATTCTCCAGGAGATAATTTTAAAAGGTGAATTTCTAAATAAAGGATATATATCCATATTTCAGTAAATAAAATCTAAGATAAGTAGTCAATTTTAAATTTAACATGTCTAATTTACATGAGCAAGTACAAAAAGGTATTCTGTCAACTCCTTTGATAGTTAGAAAAGCATATTTCCCACAGAAATTTACCAGAAAATATGCTTACTTGCTCATTTCTTTTTAATACTCTCTTTTATATTTTTCCAGATCACTTTTAAATTGCATACAAATAGCTACTTCTATCTATTTGAGAATTTGTTTAGTATTTAAACAGCTTGTTAAGAAATGCTTTTAGAGCTGTAAAAAACAAAAACGCATTAGTTTGCTACAAAACATTCACTGGAATGTGCTATTTTCATGTATGTAAAAGCCTTTTGGTACTAATATAAAGTGCAGAGCTTGAACACATCTAATGTGGAAGACGTGGTTTGACATTTAAAAAATTCCAAAACTTAATTTCAGCAGTTTAAGGTGTCTAACTACCTTCAAATGCTCTGTTTTTGGCAGTGTATCTTGCTTTACAATGAAAAATCACACACTTTGCATAAAGTTTCATGTGCATATCACTTTTCATCAGTGAAAAATGCAAGTACTATTACAAAAATGCTAACCAAACAGAAATCAAGTTAAAATAAAAGATGAGACTTCAGCTTAAAATAAATAAATAAATAAATATTATTAATAATAAACAAAAACCAAAAAACAAACAGGAAAATATACATTATGTACATTCCATGTCTTTAAATGGAAAAAAATAAAATAGGAAGATTAAGAAAAAAAAGGAATATGCATCTGTCGTTTATGTCTTCCAGTACTGGCTTTAGGTCTTCAAGATCAGTTTCAGTCAAGCCTTTTCATTACTCGGAAAACCATTCTTGTTGATTTTTATTTGGTAACAGTTTCACTTTGTAAAGTAACAGACAAAAATAATTGTAGCAGAAATGAAGTTTGGTTCATTTGACCTGTTGTGAATTTAATGACAATCCTTATAAGGGCCTATGATCATATTCATTAGTTGTAATATACAGTTTATTATTAACACAAAGTCTCACTGTGTCATTGTGCATAGTATCTTCTACTCTTAGGAAATAAAACTCCATATAAGTAGTTGAATCCCATATAAGTTGGAAGTTGGAAAGCATAAGTTGGAAAAAACATATATTAATAATGTTTGCCTTGGGGAAAAAAAGAAAAAAAAAGAAAAAAAGAAAAAAAAAAAAAAAAAAAGCAGGTTAATTATTCATCAGAGAATAAACTAACAAAAAAAAAAAAAAAAAATAATCCCACATAGATATACTACTTTTAAGTGGTAAAAATAAGTACACTGACTAGAACCATAAACTTTTATTCATACAATTCAAAATGTTAAGTTGTTAAGATCTAATTTAAGTCAATACAACTTTTTAAAACTTTCAGGATTTTTGACATTATTTAACAATATGGAACTGCATCTGAAGATCCTTAGTAAAATAATAATGATTATCACAAGAAATAGTAATCATAGTGTATATTTAATCAGAGGTTTTATTACTATCTGTGAAAAACAGAAGGCAGAATTCTGTATAGAAAGTGTTGTATTTCTTATGAAATAGAATGTAGCTGTTTTTAGTGTGTGTTTGTAGTTGCAAACAAGAGATCCTCTGGAGAAAATGCATTTTATGAGCCTATAAATAATTAGAAAGAGAAACCAATAACATCTTAGTCACAGCCAGTATAAACCATTCTTCCAAAAACTGAATTCACACGTGTCAGGTTGCAACCAAATTGCATTTCAACACCTGAGATAGAAAATCTTAAAGCAAGGATTTATTATGGAGATACCAGACACAACTCTACTCAGTGCTGCAATTAGATGATCAATGTTTAAGGCTATAATTACCTTGAAAACTAAATAAAAGGATGCCCTACTTGTATACGTGATGAATCTTCAATCCATGCTTCCTCATTTAAAAAGCAGTATTATTCCAAGGCTGATGAACTGGAGAGACTGAGAGAATAAGCCTGTGGCTATTGGTCTACTTGCATTTCATGAGATTTGAATGGTTACTTTACCAAGGTTATACAATATACAGCTATCTGAGGCTGTTCTATATTGAGAATATTTGGTTTTCCAAGTCTTCAGCAAGGAAAAAAAAAAAAAAAAAAAAAAAAAAGAGAGAAAGAATGTTACAAGGAAGTCTTGAAATCAGGCTTCTGCATCTTCATTAAGTGCTGTAGCCTTTGAGTATCTTTCGTGTGCCTATAAAATCCTCTCAGAGTTTGATTTTCCTGTGTTTTTCTTCAGTATACAGATTATGTTCTTCAAACATTTGTTCTATTTCACTTGTAAGTACATGAGTAATGTTTTACTATGTGATCTGAAGGCTGTTAGAATCAAGAACAAATTAAGACAAAGAATGGACATTTTAGGAAGGAAAATTTTCCATGTAGTATTTGGAGCAAAATTAAACATAAAAATAAAAATAAACAAAATCTACACACAGAAAAAAGAGTGCAGCTTGACTTTAACCCCATCTAAAAGCAGTCTTGTCTTTATAGACAATTCAGACGCCACTGAATTTCTGATAAAGCAGCGCAGTGTAGGAGGAGTCTGTTATCAACGTATGAGCTACAGTTCCCCAGTTTTCAGAATGGGTATAATGCTTCCTGAACCTTGGCAAAAATTAGGGCTGGTAAAAGTGAAGGATGTCATTTTGTTTTTAAATCAGTATGATTAACAAATGTAATAAAATACTAATAATACAATAATCAAGACTACCACAGATTGCTTTTAAATTCCTACCATGTTAACACAACATTGCAAAATTAAGTCTTGTATGAAATTTGGTGAGGCTTGCAGGAAAGATTTCAACTTCCATATTGCACACGCTCTGATGAACAGCTAGTTATACTGCTCAAATTAAAAATAAGAACATTTTTTACTATTACTTTGATGCACTATTATATACTATCTAAACAATACAGGAAAAAAAAAAAAAAAAAAAAAAAAAGATACACGGCACCTCATAAACGGCTGAGAAGTAGAATGGAATTCACCTGTCAAATCAGAGGGATTTTTCTTAACTGAAGAGGTTCTCGATCTACCTCTTGTTTTGGCTTAATGCCTTCCTGTGTAGAAACTGAAGAGTAAATGCTGATTAAATGTGACTGAGAGATTTTTCACTTCATTGTTTCCTCAGCAAGAAGTTATCTGAGATAACAGGTTCGGTCCCATGCTGACTGTCATGCCCAGATGAAACAGATGATCATTTCTAAAAATCAATAAAAGTAGAAATGTGGGCATCGACTAGACTAATACTGCAGACTTGGCTTGCAGTTCCTTTGGAATTTCCAGTCGATTTATTATCAGGTAATTACACAGTATTCTCTGCAGTTCTCTGGAGCAATATGGCCAAATCTCATCAATCAAACTGTCAATGCATTTTTTGAAAGCCTAGAAATTCATGTTTGTCCTTCATAGTATAGTATCTATAGCACTCAATGCATTCAATTTAAGGATTGTTGTTAGGACAATTTCTTTCAAGTTATTTGCTTTATACGAGCAGTTATTCAAAACATAACAATTTTGAACTGTGGAAAGAACACAGATACAATAATGCATTTTAGGGAGTGATTCCTTTGAGCATCATCCATTTTGCTAGCTTATAATGAAAGTACACAGAGATAGAAGGAACTGTTTTTTATGGACTTATATAGTTTGATTAAAGTAATATTTTAAAATATATTAACTACGATTGAGTCAAAATAGCACTTATCTTTGAAACAGTCACAGTTGGAATTTTAATATTTCATTTATTTTTCTGAATGGGTATGTATAATTAAAGAAGTTGTAGCCAACTTTTGATTGCATATTCTACTTAAGTCTTTCTTGAGAAAAATGGATCTGCTATTTAAAGCAAAGTACCAAACAAAGTAAATGGCTTCCTGGCTGTAATTAAATCACTTTCAAACAATCAGAAAGCTCACTCCAACCCTTTACCAGTCTGTATAGCAGAGTCAGCACTTCTTTTTACATAAGCTATATGCAAGGCATCCTTTCAATGAGTAAAGAACTCTTGCCTATGGGCTTGATGGATATTGTCACAGTAAAGTAACATATACTTCCACTACTTCTGACACAATTGTGGAAACCATGAAACAGAAACAGGATTGAAGCAATGCTGAGAAGCACATAAAGAAATAATTTTATTTATTTTTTTTTCATAAGAGCATATTTCAGCTAAAAAAACAAACAAACAAAAAAAAAAAAAACAAAAAACAAACAAACAAAAAAAAGCATTTTGAGAATTTTCCATCCTAAAATTGATCTCATGTTAATTTATGAGATCAAGGATCTGTTTTCACCAGAAATAAATTCCTCCTATTTAACATCTTCTCAGTCTTCCTCTTCCAATTCTTTGAGTAAAATGCTAGAGCTAGCTATTGTCTTAAAATGATTTTTGTTGTTCCTCCTTTCAAGTACTTTTAGCTAGAGGGTGTTGTTTGTTTGTTTGTTTCAGATTTAAGCTCACCAAACTCCATGTCTGATAGTTTTGAAAAAAGATCCCTCCATGTTGCCCAGAGTTCAACCTAACACAGAAAGATTTTTTTCCTACATAATACATTGTCTATTCTTGGAAAGTGAACAAGCCCCTGAAAACAAAGCATATTTTTAAAAGAAATTGTCCTTACTAGTAACTGACTGTCTATTGTAATTGGACATTTCAAATGGAGAAAATGAGGCTACAGTGTAAAAAGAATAGTAAAATCAAAATGTCAGCAATAATTCAGAGTGGAATTTAGTCAGGCCTTCCAGGAAGATTTTTGGGTGAAATAAGTAATCATCTAAACTGCTGAGATCCAAAGAACACAGAAAAATACAATTCTATTGTGAGTCTTGGTACATCTAAGTGCTTTATTTTGTAGTGGAACTATATTTTTTATATGAGTATCCCTCTTGTTCCCACTCAGTTCACTTTGGATCATGGAATGGAGTGATTTCAGAGCATTCAACTGGATAAAAGCTGTGACAGCTTTGCTGCACACTGATATGACATGCTTGCAATGTCAATGGGCATTCAGTCCATAAAAGGAAAATCCAGTCTAAAGCAAAATTTTGCAGGATGTACACAGTGAGAACACCATGCGCAGCACCGACTGATTCACTCTAAATAATAAAAAAAATAAAACACAGACAATCCTTATGATATTGTATGGCTTTAAATAGCTATCATCTTTGTTTCATGCTCAGAGAAATGCCTATGGACTGTTGATTACTTAATTGCAATCAGCAGCATTTGTAAAAAGGTGTTCACTTTATTAATTCTCCTTTCTAATTATCAGTTACATAGGATGTGAATGTACATATCGTATCAAAGATCTAGATGGTTGTACAGTATTATTTGTGAGATGGAGAATTACCAGTGAGATCCCTGCTACTGCTCTCATGACACTGAATTCCAGAGTGTTTCAATTTTATCTTTGTCTGCCCTAGTCCAGTCTTTTTAAATTATTGAGATATCACAGAATCACAGAATCACCAAGGTTGGAAAAGACCTACAAGATCATCCAGCCCAACCATCCACCCATCACCAGTAGTTCTCACTAAACCATGTCGCTCAGTACAATGTCCAAACATTCCTTGAACACCTCCAGGGTTGGCAACTCCACTGTCTCCCTGGGCAGCCCATTCCACTGCCTGACCACTCTTTCAGAGAAGTAGCATTTCCTAACATCCAGCCTGAACCTCCCCTGGTGCAGCTAGAAGCTATTCCCTCCAGTCCTATCACCAGTTACATGAGAAAAAATGTTTTTACTTGCTAAATAAAGACTCAGTACATAAAATGCTCTAACACATCACTGAAAAGCTTTCATTTTGTCCTGTACTCCTGTTTTTATTTTACTGTAATCTTAAGCAATCAGTATTCTGAAGCAGATATACATTTAATGCAGTAGCAAGGTGTATCTCTCTGCTAAGTACCATTCTCCATATACAGAGGCCATTATCCTATTGTGAGAGAAGAATGTTTCATAAAAGCAATACAAAATTTTACTGTCTCCTGTAATGGCAACAGTCTTGCATGCCTTGAAAGCTGTCAATTATTTCTTGGACTATAGAAATACACTGATTGTAAATGTATGTTCCTGCATACTCATGTGATGTCTTCATCAGGTCTTTTGTCTTTGTTTAACTCAAAAGAATTTGGTTGATCTGAAGTTTATGGAGGTAGATTATTCTGCATGGAATTGTTCGATTGATAGCAAAAGTGCATACTCCTTTTTCAAAGAAAGTTGCATGGTCAATATGCTGCTAAAGCTACAGTTGATGGGGGAGAAGTGGAAGGTAATTCCATTAATGCAAATTTCCACTTACCTTCTACCTCATTTTATGATCAATTAATTTTAAATGTCTGTAAAAAATACATGGAATCACACAGAATCACACAGAATGACCTGTGTTGGAAGGGACCTCAAGGATCATGAAATTCCAACCACCCTGCCTGGCAGGGCCACCAAACTTCCAAATTTACTTGATCAGGTTGCCCAGAGCCCCATCCAACCTGGCCTTGAACACATCCACAACCTCCCTGTTCCAGAACCTCACCACTCTCCTAGTAAAGAACTTCCCCCTAACATCCAACCTAAATCTACCCTCTTTCAACTTAAATCCATTTCCCCTTGTTCTGCTATTATCAGCCCTTTCGAAGAGTTTACTTCCCTCCTGGATATAGGTTCCCGTCAGGTACTGAAAGGCTGCAATGAGGTCACACCACAGCCTTTTTTCTCCAGGCTGATCAAGCCCAGATCCCTCAGTCTGTCTTCAACGGTTAGGTGCTCCAGCCCCCTGACCATCCTCTGGATCCTTTCCAACAGCTCCACGTCTTTCTTGTACTGAGGGCTCCACATCTGGACACAGTACTCCAGATGGGGCTTCACAAGAGCATAGTAAAGAGGGAGAATCACTTCCCTGTCCCTGCTGGCCACCCATCTCCTGATGGAGCCCAGGATACCATTTGCCTTCCGAGCTGCAAGAGCACACTGCTGGCTCATGTTAAGTTTATCGTCCATCAGTATCTCCAGGTCCTTCTCTTCGGAGCTGCTCTCAAGGATCACTCCTCCCAGCCTGTACAGGTGCCTGGGGTTCTTCCAGCCCAATTGCAAAACCTTGCACTTTGCCATGTTGAACCTCATTAGGTTCACCCAGGCCCATCTTTCAAGTCTGTCAAGGTCCCTCGGAATGGCATCCCTTCCTCCCTCCGTATCAACTGCACCACTCAGCTTGGTGTCATCAGCAAACTTGCTAAGGGTGCACTCAATTCCATCATCAATGTCATTGATAAAGATGTTAAAGAGCACCGGTCCCAAGACAGACCCCTGGGGGACACCACTCGTTACCGGCCTCCACCCAGACATAGAGCCATTGACCACCACCCTCTGTCTGCAGCCTTTCAACCAATTTCTTATCCATCTAGTGGTCCACCTATCAAGACCACATGTCTCCAATTTGGAGATGAGGATGTGAAGGGGCACCATGTCAAAGGCCTTGCACAAGTTCAGGTAAATGACATCAGACGCCTTCCTTTCATCAACCGACGCCGTCACTCCATCATAGGAGGCCACAAGATTGGTTAAGCATGACTTTCCCTTGGTGAAGCCGTGCTGGCTGTCTCGGATCACACGCTCATTCCTCATGAGATCCAGCATGTCATCAAGGAGGATCTGTTCCATGATCTTCCCAGGCACCGAGGTGAGACTCACCAGCCTGTAGTTCCCCAGCTCTTCCCTGCTCCCCTTCTTGTATATGAGAGTGATGGGACCCTTCTTCCAGTCATCTGAGACCTCACCTGACAGCCACGACTTCTCAAATATGATGGAGAGCAGCTTGGCAGCCACCTCAGCCAGCTCCTTCAGGACCCTGGGATGCACACCATTAGGCTCCATAGACTTGTACTCATTCAGTCTCAAGAGGCGCTCTCAGACTTGCTCAGCCCTTACAGTGGGGAGGGATTTACCTCCCCAGTCCCCGCATAGAGGGTTGGGGATGCATGGCTCAGGGATGTGAGAAAGACTAGAATCCTGGCCACCAGTGAAGACCAAGGCAAAGAACTCATTCAGTACCTCAGCTTTCTCTTCATCTGTTGAAGCCAGTTCTCCTTTTAAATTTACCAGAGAAGGTACACCCGTTTTGGCCTTTCTCTTCTGGCCAATGTACCTGTAGAAGGTCTTCTTATTGTTTTTCACATCCTTCGCCAAGTTCAGTTCTGATACATAATAAAGTTTCTATGAAAACACAGTGAAATTATGAGTTGTTGGAAACTAAAGCTTGGCAATTGAGTTTCTTAATAAGATAGGAAAATGTTTCATATTCTCTGTCTTATTTTTAAGTTATTTTTTCTAAGCATAAACAAGTTGTACATATATACCTTAATCTTCTGATCCTTAGATGAAGTTTAGATAACAGTTACTGAAAAACAGTGCCCAAATTTAGAATCTGAATGCCCCCAGTGAAGCCTATATGGAAAAACAGGAACTTCAGCTCCTCACACAGTTAAAAATAAACAATCAAGTCAGTTTAATATCCATGTATTTTCACAAAATAATATTAGACAAACAAATAAGCTAACAAAAAGAACCGCCTCAGTTCTCTCTTATGCAGATGCAGTAAAGAAAGATATGGATTTTTCATAGATGTTTTAATAAATACTGTCATAATAAGTACCTCTTGGATTTAGGATTTATTTGAGAGCCTGTTACTGAGTAGTGTGTAGGATTCACAGAAACGGCTGTCTAAAACGGAAGTACGGGTCTTCAGTAATTATAAAAAACAAGTCATTTCAGGTGAGCATACCTAAATAATAAATACAAGCACTTTTCAGATTTGCTTAGCTGAAAGCTCTTCCTTCAATTTACAGCCCTATTTGTTGGCATTTCTGATGAAACTGATTTACCTTTCAGTTGCTTCTAATTTCTTGTAGTAACAGCATCCATTTTGGGGAATCAGACCTTCTGAGTAGAGACTGAAGTTGATTCAGTATTTGTTTAGACAGCAAATATCATAAGATATAAAGTTGTTTTTATTTTGCAAAATAAAGGAACTAGAGAGGTCCTGAAGCAAGTTTTAATGTAAAGTGATGCACATCTCTCAGTACTATTGTTATTTACTAAGTTTAGTAAACATATTGATATTTTTCTACAAAGAACATTCAGAAAATATCTCTCAGACTTGAGAAAATACCACTTCTAGCTCTTAATTCTATTCTACATATGTTTCTAAATTAGCTGTTGAAGAAAACCTTAGTGGAAGGCCAAGAACAGTCTGCACAGAAGAACAATATATGATATATTTCTCAAAGTTTAAAGCAACCCCATTTTCTACTGTGTTTTGTGAATCACCAATTTATTCCTTTGAGAACACTGCATCAGTCCATAGGTCAATTAATAATTGTAAAATTTAATATCCTGTAATTTTAACCGTATAACAACCTGCTTAAAGTGTTATAAATCTACAGTGTTCACAATAAAAGCCGTTCTAGTTAAGTGCCCTGGCATGTGTCAATATTTTTTACATTTGGCAAAATGTATAGGCTCAAAGGCTCAAAGACCACTGTAATTATTAATTATTAGCTTGTAGAATATTCTCTTTATCACTAAATTTTTAAGGCAAATGATTATTCAGGTACTTGTAGGCTCATATAACAAGTGAAGATATGAAAAACAGATATTTGCATCTGCAACCAGTTAGCCACTTATAATATTACCTGAGTAATGAGTATCTTCAGGAGTCAGCATTGAAAACACTGATAGTAACAGTCATCATAAATCAGGAAACTAAATAGCTCACTAGAACAGTGCAGTAGTAGAGTGACATTAGTAAAGAATGACGTGAGAGGATTCCCATGCTACGAAGAGTGCCAGACAAAATGCAGCATGATCCAGTCACAGAAATGAGATCAGCTATTTTAAAGCTAGTAAAGGAGAAATCATCAGCATCTGCCAAGCTTGGGAGTGATTATTGACAGGGGAAGGGAAAAAATGGAATGCCAAAGACTCAGTGATGAGTGTATGAGCATAAACCTGCCAAGAGTTGGGAAACTGACATGTCATTTAAAGAAACAGGAGAAAAGATGTCAGGACTGAAAGCTGTCAGCACTCAAGGAAGCATTTGAAAAGCTATTCATTCTTCATAGATCCTGTCTTTCTAAAGATAATCTCATTGCACAAAAAAATTGTGAAAGGCTACTCTTCCCAAAGAAATGTAGTCAATTGAAAAAAAAAAAAAAGGCCTTACAGAATTTCCATGATAAGGTATTTTCAAATATAACAATTTTATGGAAGTAATAAAAAACAAATAACATGAGTAACTGTCATTAACATCGAGATATTTACATGAAAAAGAACTACATTTCACTGACATGTGAAAAATGTATAGATGACATTCAGAAATTAATTTAAGGCTTATGAGTTGCAAAAGCTAGATTTGGAATTGCTTCCTAAGGTAGTACAAGACTAAACAATGTCTGACCTTCAGGGATCACTCAATGAAATGTCCTTTATGAAAATTTAAATATCTATTTTGTGTTCAGTGTAGCTTTCAGTTCCATGTTGATCCATGGTGATGTAAAAAGAGGTGATAAATTGTGGCCAGCTCTTAAAGAGGTGTGGATTAGTATTTCCAAACTAATTAACTTCAGATTCCAGTCAGATTAGAAGTTAGTGCAGTTTTCTTAGTTAGAACAATAAGAACTGAACAGGTACTGGTTAAATGTAAAACCTGAGGTACATTTTTATTCTTGAGTTTTAAAATTTGGAGTAAAATAAACATTTTAAAGGACTGGACATCAAAAACTTGTACAATAAATTAAGAAATACTGCAAAAAAATACTAATTAAGCACTGAAAGTCTTGGAAATTGATTCAATATAAGTCACTCTTAATTAATTCTCTATCAAGGGAAACAGAGCTTTCTTCACTATTGTTCTGAAAATACAGGATATTATTATTCAAAAATTGGCTGTCACAATAAATCCTTGTATAGTTTTTCAATCTTGAGTTATCTTTGTCATATCTTTATCATAATCTTTAATTATGCTCCTCAGATATTAATGACATTTCACAAGTTATACTGTGCTATTCATCCAATGTCATTTACGAAAAACATTTTGCAAAATGATTCTTTCCATTTATTTTTTATATGCTTAGAATTTTGTAATAGATTAAAAATGTTAATATGTTTAAACTCATGAGTCAGATCTTGAAAATACTCCTAACTATTGTTGGAATTATATATGACAGTGATCAGAGAATCAGAGAGATTGTCCTGGTTTGAAAAAGACCACAAAAAAAGTCTCCTGCTATGTGCAGGGTCACCAACCATTAGACCAGGTTGCCCAGAGCCACATCCATCTTGGCCTCGAATGCCTCCAGGGATGGGGCATCCAAAACCTCCTCAGGCAACCTGTTCCAGTGTGTCACCACCCTCCATGTGAAAAACCTCCTCTGAATATCTTACCTAAATCTTCTGTTTTAGTTTCAAATCATTACCCCTTTTTTCTGTCACTATCCACTCTCGTAAGCAGTCATAACCCCTTCATGTTTATACATTCCTTCAAGTATTGGAAGGCCACAATGAGGTCTCCCTGGAGCCTTCTCTTCTCTAAGCTAAATAAGCCCAGTTCCCTCAACCTTTCCTTATAGCAGAGGTGCTCCAGTCCTCTGATCATCTTAGTGGCCCTCCTCTGGATCCACTCCAAGATATCCATGTCTTTCTTGTAATTGGGACCCCAGGTGTGGATGCAGTAATCCAGATGGGACCTCATGAGAGTTCTTATTTGTTGAACTGGACTATCCATGGAACAACTTTCATCATGAATCAGATATCATTTTCTGAATTCAGGGTAATTAAACGTGCATGACTGTAAAGCAGTATGAAAAAAATCTGTCCTGAATTTGGTAGATTCTACTCACTTTCATAATTACTAACAAAAGATTTTTTCTCCATTATTTGCCACGATTTCAGTGTGAGAGACTTCAGTAAAAGTAGCAAGATATACCACTGTAACCAATTCTCTATTTAGGTGAAAGATAAGATGATGTTCTAGGCAATCTGACATCAGTATTGAGAAAAGTTCTCAGAGTTTAAGTGTACATTCCCTCAGAATTACAGGCAATGCAGTATTTTTACTGATTGAACTTCTATTCGTCCATTTTTAGAAATTTCCAAAGTGGCTATTCTTCATAGGCAAATGGTATTCCTCTCCTACATTTTTAAGCTGTTAACTGGAAACAGTATAATTCATAATCACAATATTAATATATCATCACATACAAATAAGAAAAAGAAAGGCTGAAAAAATAGTATTTAAAATAGTTTAGTGTGAATGTGTTTAAGTGCTGTGTATTTTTACCATGTTTTCTTCAAGAACTGATCTATAATATGTTTATGAAAACCATTAAAATATATATAGTCTAAACTGTGATATAAACAGCAATATTTTATGACTGGCTGTTTCAAATATATGCATTTTTAACATTACAACCAAAATTTCCAAGAGTGAATTAAAAAATAATGAAAATAAACATAATTTTGTTGCACTTTCTGAATAAACTTGTCATTATTTATTACCCTGTCTGGATCCATGCTTGTTAAAATGCAAACAAGAACCTGCAATTATGATCTATGCAAACAAATAATAATATATTATTCAAACAAACCTGAGATCTCACTGTTAAGCATATATGTAAAGATATTCAATTGTTTTTACATTTGCTGTGGTAGCCTGTATTTAATGCTCAAAAGGAAAACTTGTTTATCATCCATGTTATTTACAACTTCGTTTTATTTCTAACTCCATTTACAATAAATTTCCAATATTATTATAATTTATATATATATATATAATATAATTATTATAAATTTCCAAAAATGAAAATTAGACACATTAGTCATGCTAAACATAAAACTAAAGCAGATCATTAACCTTCTTTAATTTTGTCAACTATTAAATTCAATCAATTACTGAATTATTTTCAATTTGTGCTTGAATTAACTACATAGAAAGTGAAATTGGTTCCAATTTTTATTCAATCTGAAGTAAAAAATTGCTTCAATTTACTGAGAAAGACTATATAATTTGGTTATCTAGAGGTTTGATTGCTATAGGAATCAATTTCATTTACTATTACGAAGACCAAACACACTGAGAAATATTAAGGTGTATTCAGCCTTTGAAGAATGTATTAAATTTGACTTTTCAAATCCATCATTATTCCAACTTCATGACATATTACAACTATCGAATCACTGCATTAGGCTGCTTCACAATAATTATCATTATGCAAATCACTTAAATTGGACTAAAATACAATAAAAAAGCAGAAAGAAGTACCAGAAACGAAAAACAGAGCTGATATTTCTAAGCTTCTGAACAACAGATTTTTCAGAGTTCAAAGATGTGTAAATTTCCCTTTTAAGTTTTGTCTAGAGGCATTGCACTCTTTGTCTGCTTCAATATCTTTCCTTCTTGAATCTAAACTAATTTGATAAGTCTTTATAAAATATGGAGAAGTTTCACCAACTATTTTTCTTATATCATTACATTAAATGTCTCATTTAAAGTCATACATTCTATAGTTTTTATGTATACAGAAGTGTGGGGTATTAATGATTCAAGGTTACTAAGTAAACATGATATCTAAAATAATTCTGAACATGGTGACAATGGAAACTGTATGTTTAGCAGAACTAAATATTAAATTACAATAAGATTGCAATTTAAAAGCTTAATCTTGTTCCCTGCTGACAGTATAAATATACCTACTACTTGATTTTTGTTAATCTGGTTAATCTGCTAGTTTCACAGAAGCGTAATGGTCTAAGTTTTTCTCCAGTCATTCCTTGTCAAATTGATTTTGAATACCAGCGTAACACTTGTGAAGATTCTTCCAAGTAGAAGACTTAATGCACAGCTGACAGAATATTTTCTCCCCTTATTTCTGTAGGAAGGATTGGAGGGGAAGATAAAGTCATGGAAGATATTCAGAACACATAATTACAAAGCAATATTTGTTTCCATAATGCTTCCTATGGAAATAAAGCAAAGCAAAAAAATAAAAAATTAAAAAATTAAAAAAAAAAAACAACAAAAAACAAACAACAAAAAAACCCTTGCACCTTCCAGACTAATTTATTTCAGAACTTATATTCTGATTTCAAGATTTCAAGAACATTTTTTTCAGCACTATTTCATCCCCTGTGAATTTTAGTAAGATTTTTTTTCTTCATACACAAGTATACAAAGACTTCTGTTCATGTGATACTTACAGAAATGTAAAATGTTTTCCTTCTGTGTGCATTCAGAGAAGAGGTTCTGCTTGTCTGTGAAAACAAACAATAGAAGTAACACCCTCTTTTTCTACAGCTTTCACTGTTATGTACTTGAATATCAAATAATTATTTTATCTCCTCAATAGATAAACCAGTGGCAATAAGTTATGTAATCTGCTCTATGTCTTGTATTGGTGAGTGGTTTTTAACCTTATAAACTAAGAGATTTTGGTCTGTTATTCCTGATAAATCTTAATTTAGTTAGTATTCTTAAGAAGCAACCTAACTTCACAGAGGAAATAGTTCTGTGGAAGTTAAATGAATTCCAAGGCTCTGAAGGCATTCTCCACTGAAAAAAATGTCACACTTATGCAAACTATTTTAGCAAAATTAAAACTATTTTGAAAAGGCAAAGAGAAAAAAAAAAGTAGGAGCAGTTGCGAAGGTCTGAATTCAAAAAGCCATTTTCTTGACTAATTTGTTCCTGCTGTCATTGTTGCTACTGCAGAATGCTAATTTGTACTTACATAAAGGGAATTTATTTTTTTCAATTATTTGGAGAGCTTGTTGAACTTCTTTAATGATCCAAGACTGCAATTTTAGGACAGAGGTTGAAATCAGAAAATTAGAGCTCAATGAACTGTTTCAAACAATGTGAGCTGATATGAATAAGCCACAATTAATTCAGCTGAACCACACCAAGGTATCATGAATTTAAGTGTTCTGGTTTATAGTCCTGCATTATTTATACCAGTTACTAGATAAAAGACAGCAAATCCCAACACTAAACTACATAGTTTCATTACAGGCTTCAGAATGGGTGGAATGGATATCCCTCACCTTCCATGGTTGGTAGTTCAGAACATTAATATAGCATTAAAAAAATAAATAAATAAATAAAAAAGAGTTCCATCTAATATTCTAGGTGGTGATTTGCAGCTTCTCAAGGTGGATATTTTACCTCTTCCACCAACATGGACAGCAGTGCATTGCAGAGGGCATGCAGGTGGGGAGATTTTGCTTAGAAAACACTCAAAAGGATTGCCTGAGCTTGGTACTGAAAGCCCTTAGTGCAGGACTGTGTTGACATTTGCATTATCACATCATTAGAACATGTAAGAAAGTTTTATTGTCCTAACAAGCAGCCTACTCGTTTAGAGAGGAAAACAGCTAAGAGTAGTATTGGTGCCTTTGCTGAGCAGGCAGCAACTTATCTCTGTACGTAGATCAGCCTTCATTTTGAAGACAACAGTGTTTTCTAATGTGACACCTAAAATATAGTGTAATCCCACTGAACTGAAATAGAAGTGATCAACAAATATGTAAGTCTAATGGAATTTAAAACAAGCTAAGTGTCAAAAATTAAAGGTATTATGCAGATGAGAACCACTTTCATTCTTGTCCCTCTTTTTGCATGGTGTAATAAAAAAAATAAAAAATAAAAAATAAAAAAAAAATAAAAATAAAAAAGCCCACTTAACTTTCCAGTAGTGATTTAGAATGTACTCCTTAACTTAAGAAAAAAATTCCTATTTTAATGCCCTTTTTTTTTTTTTTTTTTTTTTTTTTTTTTCTATTTTTCTATTCCAATCTGACATTTTAAAGACTTAATGGGAAAAATGCTTGTAGTCTGATGGCATGTAACACTGAAGATGTCCATAACATCTTTACATCTTTAGCATATGACAGTTACAATTAGATTCCTTGGAGATTTCCTAGTCAAACATGTTGAATTAAAATTCAGTTTTAATTTTAAATTTTAAATATGCTCATATTCTCCTGCAAAATATTATTCAGCCTTGAAAAGTAATTAGCACAGCTGTTAATCAATAAAAAAGTGAGCCACACACAATAGTCCAACCTTGTTTGATAAATGTGCTAAATCACAGAATGATAGAATGGTTTGTGATGGAAGAGACCTTTGTAAAGGCCATCCAGTTCCAAATCCCTGATGTGGACAGGGACAGCTTCCCCTAGACTGGGATGCTCAGAGCCCCATTCAACTAATCCCTCATTTCTGGTAACATGTTTACTGAGATGAATTCATGCATCTCATGATTTCATTCTCATCAAGTTACAGTTAGTTATAGATTGACAACTAAAGCCAAGGCATTTAAATGTTCTTTTTTTTTTTTTTTAAAGTAAACATTCATGTAAATTAATATGTCCATTGGATGCAGATTCATAAAGCATGCACACATAAATATTGAGAGATATTTATAAACTAAAAATAGTTGGCCTCTTAATGGACTGTAAGTACAGATTTAATGTTATGGCATTCTTAGTTTAATTTCTCAATCCAAACTATATCAGCATAACCTCTAAATGAACAATAAGCTTTGGCTTTTGCAAAAGTTTTTTTCTGACTTTGTTGAATATCTCGGATATGATATTCATCAGCAGCTGCTGGGAAAAATGTTATGTTTTGATCATACTTTTTTGCCGGAGGAGAACAGAGGCCTCCCAGACTCCAAACCACAGACAGGCTTTCAAATTAATTGAAAAGTATAGTCAATATATTTGGGATTTCTTAACTCACAGTGAAGGGAAGAACTGTGTTTAACAAAGACTTTGTATTGTTTATGCACAGTGTGTTCTAAGTGCCATCTCAGACACCAGATTAAAGTAATCAGACGGGAAAATTAAAGGAATTTCTTAGAAGCACTGCAGTTGTTACAAGTAGTATTATCTGCTATACTTTGGCAGTGCATCTCTGGAATAATGCCTTTTGGGGTTTCAGCTCAGCAAATTGACAAGTAGTCAGGTGACCTTGATGACATTATTTTCTACAGGTATGTCCCTAGGTTGCCGGTGAGGTTATTCAAGTGGTTCAAAAACATTATTGATCTTCATCAATCTAAAAATGCCGTCTATTCTTTAGCTTTCTAGGGAATATGGTGTCTGCTGCCATATGATTTCTGAGCTTTATGTTTTATGTGTGATGGACATTCTGAATCACAATTAGCAAATCGCCTAATCTGTGTACTGTGGATGTACAGTGTACCTATATCTAAAGTTGTCCTTTGAGAAAATATCCTTTTTTGTCCCTTACATGATTAGATATTGCAGTCAGATAAAAAGAGCTTTTGTAAAATTGACCTAGAATGTGAGACCTGTGGGAACTCTTAATCACTTTCTGGAAGTGTATATTCCTTTTTTGTCTCTTACTTTACTTACGAAATGTGAGCATGATATAGGATATTGTATTTAAAAATGCACATTTTAAAGTGTTGCAATTTTAGGGCTACTCTTTTGGTTCTCTGTATTACATGCAAAATTAGCTTTACTAAATCATAATTTTCTCAACTGTGATCAAAACAACTTTTATGTGCATAGGTATACTTAATTCATGTGTGATTCTTCTATAAAAAGAAATTTGTCTTTTTTAAACTTCTTTGAGCTTTTTATGGGTACTCAGAGCTCAATAACGCTCCAGCTGCGTGATTATTGCTCACTAAATCTAATTCTATAAAAAGACAACCTGAACAATCTATGTGACAACAAACAATGTAGCTACTGTTTTATATTTTGTTTTGTTTTGATTTGTGAGACAAATATGAATATAATTTTTATTTTTCCTTTATTGTCATCAACAAAAGTATTTTTTTATCACATGAAATTTTAAATGCCTACTGTACAATTAACTTTCCTCACTCATGGTGTAGTGAATGCACTGAAACCTAGGAGAAAAATAACGTTACTTTAGTCTTATTAGCAAGCTTGCTATCTTCTAGGTCTATTTAAGCAGCTAGTAATACTGATGTGCAATACTGGAGGCATCGTGTCAAAATTTTAGATATTACATTTGACAAGACAAGTAGGACTGTCCAAAAATAAACAAACAAACAAACAAAACCTATTTAAATATATCTAAACTAAAACATAACTACAATGATTGCAGGTGAAAACATGTTATCACAAGTAAAAGGATGCATGTGGATTATGTACATGACAGCAGAAATATCCATGTACTGTAGAGAATGAAATATTTATACATACATGTGTTCCTGGATAGTTCTAAAATCTTGTAAATTGGCATGGAAAGTGGAGGTGGCTAAAAGGCTTTGCTGTCTCCTCCCAGAATATGGTAGGTGTCATCCAGTATCCACATTTTATTTGAACTTCTGACAGTTGCAACACAGAGTCTGGATCACAGCTGTTATGTTTCTACAGGAAAAAAGATTGCCTTCTGGCTGGCTTATACACTATACTGAAGGCAACAAAAAATGTGCTGTGACACAGATTGATAGAGAACATTTTATTGCACTCACCAATGGTCCTACAGTGCAGAAAGCTTTGTGCAGCACAGAAGGATTTATGTAACAATGGGCTTTGACAGACTGCTTTGTGTATCTGTATTTGCTCTTAGTTATCATAAAAGAAAATTATTATTTTTTTAAAAAGGAACCTTCAAATAGAGGTGATATTTCTTATTTTGTATGGTTATTCACAGCACCTACGGCAATTAAATGTGCATTTTCTTGCTTTTATTAAATTGAAAAGAAGTGTTGTCAAGTAAAAATATGTATCATCCCCTTACCATCACTTTCACAGATGCCTTGTTAACAAGTAGCTTTTACAGATTTTGCTAGCAATGTAGTCTCCACAGAATGCTTTTCAGAATCCACAAGGAAGAAATGTAGAAAACAAAGCCATACAGACTGCTGTAAGGCTTCTTCCATGTGCACAAACAAAGCTACAGAAAATGAGAGAAGATAACCTGAGATGTAACAGTTTAGATCTATTTGATTTTTAGCTCATAAAACGGAAACAAGCATACATTCTGTTTTGGGCTAAGCATTAAACAGTGCTAATATGTAATTAAGACTGCATAATGAATATGATGCATGTAATTCAAATGAATCTTATTGTACCTGCAAATGGCAATTCATGATATTTCATTTCAAAATATTTATAAGCTCTAAACAAAGGGTACTTGAACCAGGCAGATAATGATTATATGCACGGGTATGTAATCGCATACATATGATACCTGACACACTGAAGTCCTTACATAGTTGTCTAAAGTCTATCACATCACTCTTTAATCAACACGGCTTAAGTTATTTCAGTTCCTGAATTAATGAATTAAAGCTCAAGTGCCATTTTAATGTTGAGATTATTCCTTCAAGCTTTTGTGGAAGGCCAAGTTGCTGAACAGGACTGATTACCTGTTGCCAATGGAAAATGACAAGCAAGGCCAGTTTCAAATCATTAAAAAAAACTGTCACAATCAAAGAAAGGAGATGCTTACACAACGTTTACAGACATGAAACTGTGGATGTGAGCACAGTGAGGTGGTGGGTGGTGCATTTCTGGAGCAGAGACAGCGATGAAGGGTCAACTCCACCAGTGTAGATTTTTATGAGGACACAATGAAGGCAATTTTTTGATACTGGTGAAAATGCATAGCTAATGGTAGTGACTACATTGAAAATTAGGGGTCTGTAGCTGAGAATTCTCTCTATCAAACAGTGTTATTGTGCTCTTTGTATCTGTTGTAGTTTCCATTGAAATAAAAAACATTTCTTTTGGAGTGACCTACATACATCTATAATGGAATCTTGGAGTACAGTTCAGTCTTCATCAGTGTATTGTCTCTTTTCAATATCCTTCAGAATAAAAGTTGCTGTACACAGAGAAGGAAATTTCTCATCTGAAAAAAGCATTTCAATAATACTTTGGCTATGCTGGAAAGGACACTTCAGAAGGATATCTTATTATATAATACCCCCTGTGAATTTTGAAGCTTATTTTATAATGTCAGAAAAAAAGAAACAAACAAAAAACAACGCTTATAGGAGTGTTTTAAAATTTCTCTAGTAATTCAATGCTACAAGAAATTTAGAGACTTGAGAATATGATCTCTCTCCAGAAGAATGGTACCAGCTCAAGATGGCTTCAGTAAATTGACTTTCATTCACTGATCCCTGTATTTGGCTGTAGGACAACAGCTGAGACACTGATGGAGAAAGTTCCACTGATTTTTCTACATTTAGAAATCACAACTCAATCAATCACTTATAGAAACAACAGTCTCAGTTTGATAAAATGTACTAATACATTGCAAGATCTACTTCTACATATGCACACATATATATATATGTACATATATTTTCTGTCTTACAGTCTATCCAGACAAGATATGGACTTACATTTGTGAGAAAAGAATTACTAAAGAAGAAATTATTATCTCTGAGTCAGAATCCAGCTCCAAGAGCCTTTGGCTGCTCTCATATTACGTGCCTCAATCACTCGATTACCTTTAGCTGAATTTAATGGCAATTCTTGTGTGAACTTCTTTTGTCCTTGTTCTGTAGTTCTCATCTGAATGAAATATTCATGATCAGCTTTTATTGTGGTAGAAAAATGCATGTAAACACTGAAAGAAAAAAATAGAAGATCTATACAAGACTTGTCTGTGATTCCTTAAAAAAAAGACCTTGTTCATCAACTGATTCCAGAGTCTGAAACACTTTTTTCCACTGTACTATACTCTAGAAAATGCTGACATTATAACTGAGTCTCTTAAAAGCTTTTGATTTGTTTTTTGTTTTCTTGTATATTTTATTTAGCACTTTGCCTTACTCAGCCAGCTTTGTACTTCATTTCATTTATTTGCTTTAGCTTTGGTGTTTTTTCTTGCTGTTTTCTATTGTTGAGAAAACAAAGCTGATTTTTTGTTCACCCACATTCTTATGCTGTGCTGTTTGTGCTGCCACTGAGTTGGAAGTTGAAGGAGAGAATAAACTGATATCATTGATTAGCTTATTACAGAAGAAATAGTTGTAAATGTATTTCAAACTAGTTGTGGTTGAGTTCTCCGTGGTCATTCCCAGGCTCCTTGCACACTGTCACAAGCTAATGTTCCTTCTTAACATCAATAAGGTCAGCTAATACTTTTAGAATAATAGTTTGAAACTACAGTTTTGGCTTTTTGTGCCTTTTTCATAAGGAAAGGTTCAAGTACTTGGCATGGTTTGGCCAGGCCTGCGGCAAATATTAATGGATTCTAGGTTTTTCCTCAGTGAAGTGCAAGCTAGTCTAGTGTAACTACTTGAAAGAATTTATTCTTTTGCACCATTGCCTCAAAGCTTGCTGAAGTCACAGACGGACATGTCCAGGCAAGTCCTGGTTAAAATTTTCAGAATTATTTGAAGATTTGCAGCCCAGGGGCAACAAGAGAGAGAGATAAGCCACAGCTTAATGGCCAGGAAGCAGTCTTTTGTGTGGGCTTATCTCAAGGAAGGTGACCATCTCAGCATGTGCTGCACATGGCTCTTAACCAAGTGCCCATAAATGCCATGTTGGCAGCAGAAGGAAGATAAAAAAGGGACCAGCAACCACGAGTATAGATTTCTGACAACATTCCTCACAACATGATGCCTGCATGCTGAAGAAAAGGTCTCTGACATCAGAAGCCTCATGAGCTGATGCCTGCTTGCTGACAGACTCTCCTGGGCCTGCTACCTGAGACGTGCCACTTCCTTCTGGAGTTATCCTATTGCTGTACCTGCCTCTGCGCCTTTGCCTCAGATCATTGGAACAGCGCGCAACGGGACACTGCTAGATCTTGGTGGTGACTATCCCTGCTTTACACGATTCTTGCTTCTTTCTTCTTTTCTATCACTCCTTTTCCCTTGCCCCATCACCCTAAGATTTGTTATAAACTGTTCAGATGAACATTTGAACCACTGTTTCTTAATCTCACGTTAGGTATACGTATATCAAAGAACCTCCTCTCCTTCCAATAACTTGGAGCGAGACATTGCCTTAAATATGAAGCAGAGTAAAAACACAAGTTGATAGAGAAAAATGCACCTTGCCTGCAGCTCAGGAGCAGGAGACTGTTGTTACTATAGATGAATGTAATGACATCTGCTGACTTGCACAGATGCAGAAGAATGAGAACTGCTGCCTTTTATTGTTGCTGTCCCTCCTGAATGTTGAGAACATCATAACCTATATCATCTGCTGAATATTTCCCTTGTCAGATGAATTCTATCTTGCTGCCTAAAGTCTTCAGGGAACACTTACAACTAGCTAAGGACAATAATTTTATATTTGAAAGAAGCAGCACTATGAAACTACCTTGCAGAGAACTGTAAAATGAAAGAGATAGAAAGAAGAATTCTTTTTGGTTTACAGAGTAAATGAACCAAAGTGAATGATGAAAAAGTAGAAAATGCAACCTGCCTTTATTATAGAATCATCTGCCTTTATTAAGCCATTGTCATTGTTTGCATTGAAGAATAAGATGGAATTAGTGATGTTCTTAAAACAACATTAAATTTTGTAATCCTCACCAAATCATCAAGACTTTATCAAATTAAGAATCTGAACTTCTTATGTTTTTTCATGGTGTCCTAAAAATAGTAATTGTCACTACATTATTAATCCTAATGTTTCTATAATTCTTACGCTATATCAGTGTTTATTATCTGAGAAAAGAAAATTTATTAAAGGTCTGAGTTACTTCATTTAAGTCCATTAGGAAATCTCCAATTATTAGCATAAATCAAGTGAAGGAGTACAGATTCTTAATTTCCTTTATGAACATTAGTTTTTTATAATGTATATATGCACCTTTCATGTATTTGTATTCTATTACTTGATAAGTAGTTCATGTGGGAATCATGATGAAATCATGTTTCTGAAAAAGTTCAACCCTAATTTTTCATTCTTCCTATATAACTTACGCTTTATTTGAAAACCAGAAAAATAAATAAATAAATAAATAAATAAATAAATAAATAAATAAAAGGAAGATTTGGGGAAGAAACTGAGACAGTAAGTTTGTACTCTTTGCTAAAGTAAAATAATTTGAAATTCTGAAAACCTCAACTTCTTCCTCTCTCACAAGGTTTTTACATCCTTTTATCCAATTCAAGGAAGCAAGAATTTGTCTTTATTATGTTCTCCTTTAGACTGCATTCAGTTGAGAGAAAAAGAGATTTTAAGGCAAATCCTTCCAAACTAAAACCATATGAAATATAACTATTCATTATTTATATTCTCTATTAAGAGCAGGTTACCTCCTTCTAATTCTATCCTATGCTGCTTTATTAGTTAAGAAAAATATTTTTGTTTTAAGATATGACATGAAGGACTTGGTTGTTGTTTACAGTATCTAAACATACCTTTAGTTCTTCTATTTGGAACGATCTTCCCTTGTCGTGGAGATACATATATATATATTTTTTTTTTATCTCACTACATCCCAAAACACAACTGTAATTCATTTATTTTCTGTTTCGTAAAAATGCTTATGATATATTTTAAGGACAATATTCAAGTAGGTTTTTACTACATTTTGTGAGGAAGAGCAGTATCAGTCTTGAATTCTGGTTTCCACGCAAATAAATTTATGCTGAGAAACTTCTTGTAGCAAACAACCTATAAAGTATGGCTAACAGAAGATGACAGATTCATGTCATAACATTTAATCATAATGCAAGAAAAAAGAAAGAGTATACAGAAAATAGATTTACATTTGAAGAAAAGATTTACACACTGCAAAACATTTCAGTAGAGCAAAATATCTGTTTTGAATTTTCGGTCAGGCAAAGGTTGAAGTAATTGCAATACATCTGTTGATGCACGTGCAAAAAATTAACCTGAATTCCATGTCAAAAGAGTAATTCTTGTCATACATTCTCAGACTATCTTTTTTTTCCAGGACTTAGAAACAGCATAAAGCTTGAAAGAAAAGTTCATGTGAGATGAAGAATGACTCCTGCTTTCACTCAGTACTAAAAGCTGTAACTTTGTAAAAACTCCAAAGTTACTTTAAAACAATAAGGATTCAGACCAATATCCTGAAGTTCTCTGAAAATTGGGACCTTCATTTTTCATTGCACCAGATTTTATTGCAGTATTGCCTTGAAGGAAAAAGGATTATTTAGTTACGGATTCATGAAGGAGTCAAAATATTAAGTGTCAACTCCTCTGTCTCCAGTAAGATGTGTTATTATTGGTAGCAAAGTCAGAGGCATCATTAACTCCATCTATACACAAGGGTGCCACCAATATCCCTGTAAAATACTTTCCATTTAACTAATCCAATAACTTTCTCTGAAATCAATTGACATTAAGATATCTTTGATTGCTTATATATATGTTAATATGTATTTATTCTTTTATATACTTGAAATACTGCTTCAAAGATCAAAATAACTAATCCCCAAGAATATAATTAAGAAAATAATTATTGAAACTATGATGCCCTTTCATTGACACATACACACCACATAATTCATTTAGATCTAAGAAGTGTTAACTGGGGAAAAAGATGCCTTAGATCCTGCAGGATCAAGTCATGATCCTGCAAACTCTTTCAGAAATAGGGTGAATCATAAAATTCTGTCTCTATTTACTGCACAAATGCTGATTCATAATTATTTCTTACTTAAATGGCTGTTTGCACAGGGAGATTCTGCCATATAAACACAGAATATTTTATTTTATATACACATAAAATGAAATAAAATGGCTATAGATTTCACATACACAAGCCAATATAAAATCTCTGCTAATAATTTCTCTCTCAGACATTAAGGGAAGGGGAACAGAAACAAGCTTCTCTTCATGAAGCCAGTTTTTTGAGGGCAGATGTAGTCTTTCACAGCTTTCTCTGTTCATCTTTTATTTTGATGATGTTTAATTCTACCTGTCTTTCTGATTATCCATCTGTCTGTTCATGCTATCTTTTATATATGCAGTGGAAGCACATTCAAAACTTCCTATCCAGGAAGATTTAAAGCAAATTTGCTAGTGAGTCATTTAAGTTCTTTGAATGCAGATCTGCAAAATGAGTGGCACCAAGTAGGAGATGAGGTTTTGGCTTTGGGGTGAATTGAGTTCTAATTTTGGTTTGGATTCAGTTTCAATAGCTGTCATGAAAACAGTGGATTGGAAACAAATGCACATTTCACCTTTACCTCCAGACTTTTCATTCTCTAGCTGCAAATTAAGAAGGGAATAGTTCTTCATTAAACATTAGAACCACTCAAAAAACAAACAAACAAACAAACAAAAAACTGAACAAAAAAACACCAAAAAACAGTTTAACCTTGGATTTCACCAAAGTAGGCACTGCAACACAAGATCAGAAATCTTTCACAATTTCTACATCAGGTGGTGTTTTTTCATTCTCAGACTAAAGATAAAATGCAACAGGAAACTGAAAAATTATGCCTCTCAGAAGAAAAGCAAAACAAATATCTTAATTGCTGCACTTTGACCCTGGATGAGTCAGCAGTTCCCTCTTTCTTTCTTTCTTTCTTTCTAAGAGTTTTCTAACCGTGTCCATCAACACAACATCCAAATGTTCCTTGAACACCTCCAGGGTTGGTGACTCCAGCTGACCATTCCACTGCCTGACCACTCTTTCAGAGAAGTAGTATTTCCTAACATCTAGCCTGAACTTCCGCTGATGCAGCTGGAAGCCATTCCCTCTAGTCCTATCACCAGTTACACAAGAGATGAGGCCAACCCCCAGCTCACAACCTCCCTTCAGGTAATTATGGAGAGCAGTAAGGTCTCCCCTGAGCCTCCTTTTCTCTGAGAAGAGGCTGAACAATCCCAGCTCCTTCATCTGTTTCTAATAAGGCCTGTGCTCCAGAACCCTCACCAGCTTTGTTGCCCTTCTTTGAACACGCTCCGTTTATTGATTATATCTTTACAATATGAATACTGAAGAGTATTATAGAAACACAAAATCATAGAATCATAGAATGACTTGGGTTGTAAGGGACCTCAGGAATCATCAGTTTCTAACCTCCCCTGCATAAGCAGAGTTGCCAACCTCTAGGTCAAATACTAAATCAGTTTGCCCTTGGCCCTTTCCAGCCTGGCCTTAAACACCTTCAGAGGTTGAGCATCCATAACCTATCTGGGTGACCTGTTTCAGCACTTTATCACTCAGTAAAAAATTTCCGTCGACATTTATTATACATCTCCCTTCCTTTAGTTTAAAACAAACTCAGTTCACTATCTAACTGTGTTTATAAACTTTCTTTAAACATTGGAAGGCCACCCACAGGTCTCCTCACAGCCTTCTCTTTTCCAGCCTGAAAAAGCCCAGTTCCTTCGAACTGTCTTCATAGGTGAGGTACTCCAGCCCTTGAATCATCTTCAGGGCCCTCTTCACCAAAATCTCCACATCTTTCCTGTGCTAGAGGTCTCAGATTTGAGCACAGTACTCCCTCTGGGGCCTTATGCGGGCAGAATAGAGGGCGACAATCACCTCTCTCATCCTGTTGGTCATCCCTCCTTTGATAGAACCCAGGATGCCATTGGCCTTCTGGGCTGGAAGAACACACTTGCTCATGTTCAGTTTTTCATCAGTCAGAACCAGAAATTTCTCCTCAGGATGAACTCCTTCATGGAGTTCTCTCAGTTTATATGTATATCTGGGATTACCTTGACACAAATGCAAAACCTTTCACTTTGCTTTATTGAATCTCATTATGTTCACAAGGGCCCACCTTTCAAGTTAATCAGGGTCCCTCTGGATGGCATCCCTTCTGCCCTATCAACCTCACCATTCAACTTGGCATCATCAACAAACTTGCAGAGGATGCACTCAATCCCATTATCTATGTCACTCAGAAAGATGTTAAAGAGCACTGGACCCAAGGTGAGCCCCTGGGGAACACTGAACACTACCGGCCTCCAGCTCTGGGTAGAGCCATTGACCAGAATCCTCTGGCTGCCACTTTCTCCTTCTGAGATAAGTCATTGCTCAAAAAGCAGAGATCATGAAATTTTATTTATTTATTTATTTATTTCAGGGAGAAGTGTGACACTTTCCCTAACCATTCATCTCTCCAATGTCTTTGGTCCCGGTTGAGGTCATTAAAACCCTCTTTACTCCCTTGCATAAGGTTCCCTCTCGTCTCTCATTATATTAAATAGGAAAACAAACAAACAAACAAACAAAATGTTGGGTTTAGTTCAGAGCTGTAACAAGTATACTGATTAGCTAACTGATAACTTCTTTCTGGAAGATACAGAGTCAGTACCATACAATCATAGAATATCTTGAGTAGGAAGAGATCCACAAGGATTGTGGAATCCAGCTCCTGGTTCCACATAGACTACCCAAAATTCCCAATCTGATCCACCCCTGACACATGTTCCCTGCATCCTAGAAGTTACTACTGCTTTTACCTCAATGATGTTTCTTATAACTGCCAGTTTTAACTGGCTGAATCACAGAATAATGTCTCTGACCTTAGCCACATTCAGAAGAAATGACTGACAAGTTCAAAGTTGTTAGGAAACATAAACATAAAGGTGAATAAATATTATAATGACATACGCTGCATTTCTTCAAGAAATTGGGTCACAAATTCTTCATTAAAACAGCTTTATATTACAGATGGCTTAAAGTTCTTTGCTACAAACCCACTCATGCTTTCGTCAGATGAAAATTCCACTGAAAATACTGAATCAGAGCAACACTGATGTTTAAAATGTTTAAATCCATGGTGACCTATGAGCTTACATCCCTAGTTAAGATGTGTGTCTTGGTCCCTTCTTTCTGATGACATTAAAACTCTCAATGAAGGAATAAAAGGATCAAAATATTTTCTTTTTGTTTTTTGAAAAAGCTTTTCTTACTTTTCTAGTTTGGTTCAACTATACTATGTGCTTTAATGTTTTTCCCTTAGGGGAAAAGTCATCTCACATTAAAAAAAAAAAAAAAAAAAAAAAAAAAAAAAAAAAAAAAAAAGGGGGGGGGGGCATTTACAAGAGTTATGGAGAAATGAGAAAGCTCAAAAGAATTTCAACATCAACATTAGGGAATAACTTAAGAATGAGAGATCACAAAGTGAAACTCTGAAGTTCTGTACCAGAAGAGGTAGTACTGTATGCCATGCTGGGGCCTTGGAGACAAGAAATTAGTAAAGCAATATAGTAATTTAGATGTAATATTCCTTTTTGAAAAAATGGGTTTTGTTGAAAACTGATGTAGACATGAAACACTCGAGCTGACAGACTGGCTAATTCATCTGGGTTTTTCCCCTGTGGGGAATATCCCTATCTTTTGTTTGCTTAAACAGTAGAGATTTTATTTTGTGTGCTGTGTTCAGTAAGATCTCATTCCTTGTAACCTGCAACTATTCAAAGGGTCAGGAGTACTAGTAATCATGTTTACAAGTGGGATGCCAAAAATGCTTTAATGTATTTCTAATGTATTTCTTATTCACAAGATGTAGTATTCAGTATTCACTGCGTATTTGGTATTAGATTCAAATCTGGGGAAACAAACAAACAAACAAAACAAAACAAAAAAAGGTACTGTAACTGATATACTCCATTCAGATTCTTAAAGGAATAGAAGAAGCTTCCAGCATCATGGTGAGGTGTTTTGCTCGAAATAAGAGCAGAAGTATCACTACTGCAGGACAACAGCGAAATTGGGACCATGGGACAGGGAAGAATAAGATGTAAACTCTTATATAACAGGGAATTAGCTCCAAAGGTCTGTTTCATCTAACCCAGTCAAAGCTGCCAGACCGTACTGTGTGGCTGTGACTGAAATACTGCATAAAAGCTAGATAGCTGCAGCTGTCTTCAGATAAAACTGTGAAATCAAACAGCTGAATGAGTCACAGTAGAGGACACGGTATAAAATCCATTCTTTCTTGTAGTTATGTACAATTGGTTGATGCAGTCTACAGTTGATTGGACCTTGGTATATGTAGGTTGTTCTGAATGTTATACCTCCTATTTATTTCCATTGAAATTTCAACAGATACAAAGAGCACAATAGAACTATTTGATAGAGCAAATTCTCAGCTAAAATACGAAATAAAATGCACAGGTTAGATTAATATTGTCACAAGAAACAATTAAAAATCCTCTTTCATACCTTACATGGAGAGTACATGTAAAAATTAAAAACAGTCCCTTTGTGGTTTTTTGTAAAACATAATTTTTTTATTTTAAAGATAACACATCCATGCTACATAAGACTCTAGATTGCTTCTTAAATACTTCTGCCTGTAACCCAACATTTGAAAGTGAATTTTTAACCAAATGATTTTGATTGTATTAGCCAGATGCTTTCACATGTTCTAAATCCTCTTGCTGAAGTCATGGAGACTCTGAATATGGTCTTTTTATAAACAGCCTCTTTCTCTAGGGAAAAAAAAAAAAAAAAAAAAAAAAAAAAAAAAAAAAGATAATGATAATTATTAGTAATGATTAGTTGTAGTCTCACTTGAACAGTGGATTCTCTCTAAGTGTCAGGAATCTGTGTTATGTAAGTCTTTTCAGGATCAGAGCCCAGTATATCCATTGATGTTATGTACTATTACTGTTATGATTAATTATATAAATATGAAATAATGATGGGCATAAATATATACTATTAAAGTCAATGAGAGATTTCCCATTGAACTACTGGCTCAGCATTAGATCTTATGATCCTGCCTAGACTCTTCTCTTACTGAAATCCTAAAATTAAATTGAAATATTAAAATTAAATTTAATCCTTAAGCTAAATTGAAATTCTGGAAAGAGATTCATTGTGCTCCAGCTGCATATAAAGAAGTTGTTGTGGGTGGCTGAAATCAGCCAATTAATATTTCATAGATTTAGTTTTCAGATGGTATCACAATATTTTGATTAATCTTTCGTTTTGAAAGAGCTGATGATTGTACAAAGTAAAAATGATAGTATTTTATTTTTTAGAGAGAGAGCTTTTGTTCTTAAAGGCAGTCTTATGAAATTTAAGGTCTGAAAGTTTTTAGTAATGACTGTAGTTTATAGATGGTTTTAGCAAATGCACAAAGATAGACAGAAAATGAATCAGTGTACTACAGAAGTAAATATCAGTGATTAATCTAATTTTTTCTCCAGAATTATGGCATCCTAACAACACTGACTGTGAGGCATTTAATTAGTTTTTAGTTGGAATGAAACATAATTTTGTGTATATTAAATATTGATTAATGACTCTTATTTGTATTTGTTTATTTAATGACTTTATTAAGGCATCTGTTAATGTATATCTGTTAGTGTGGCATACAGGAGCCTCATATTCAATCTGAAAACCCATTTTACTGCTGAGGATACATAACGTTCATTGGGAAGTTTCTTAACTAGGGCAATAATAGTCTTCCCTGGTCTTGTGTTTCAGTTCCAGAGTCTGGTACAGTTTGGCTCCTGCTTTTTTTTCTCACCAAAAAATAACAATTTTTCAGTGCCCTTCCAAGTGGTGTCATTTCAGCTTACTAGCCAATCAGGCATAAGTGGTTTCTATAGAAAAGATGTTTTCCAGGTGAACGTTGTCAGTATTTTGCCACCTCTAAGAATTCGCCTCTCAATTAATGCAGTTAATTTCTAGACATCTTGTTTCACGAGCAGTCTGATCTTAGAAGAATCTCAGAGCTTAGTCTTGTTCTTGCTATCCTCCTGAAAAATTAATTTGAACCAGATGAAATCTAGTGGGTCTTATATTTCATTGCCAAAAATTTTCTATAACAGTTTTGCAGAAGAAGAATTCTTTTGCCCACTGAAATGATAAAAAATAGCTATAATCCAGTTTGGCAGGTTTTCAGAGATCAAAGTAATTGATATTCTTCATAGCAAAAGAAAGTGTTGTTCAGCATTTCTAGAAAAGTCATTTCCAGAATTCAATAACAGAAGTGCCATTTGCCTTTAAAAAAATAGGCTATCACAAAGAATATGGTTGCTTAGTATATCGATTTCTTAAAAACTATTGGGAAGTAAACTGTTATGTGCACAACCCACCAGGTGAATAGCCACAGCCTTGCAAGGAAGTTTGGATCACTAGGGCTATAATCTGTCTCATAATAATACAGATTTGCAACCAGCAAAATCAAGAAACACTAGCATGCATTCCAGTGGTTCAGGATTCCTACCGAAGAATACAAAAATAAATAAATAAATAGATTTAAAGACAAAAGCCAGAATGGTAACTTAACATTTAAATTTCTGACCTTAAAAAGAAGATAATATTTATCATATGCTTTCTGGCTGAGGAGTATTTCACTTTTAATTAACATAAGCCAGTTATTTTTATGCTTATTCTTTAAACTCTCCTTTAGAGTTCCATTTTATGTCACCATTCATTAATAACATTGAAAAAGTAAGGGAGAAAATAAAATTATCCTGTTTAGCTGCCATTTCTCCTTAATATTGGAAACTCTGTGGTAGCTGTATTTTCAAAACTGCTTTTATACAAAGCAAGGAATACTATGCAAAGATGTCATCCTCTGTTTCAACTGAACATATAAATACCTTTTAGATGTAAGTATAAACTTCACCTCCATGCCTATTGTTAGGTACAGACATTGAAGAGTTCTGGCTTTGTGTTTTGGTCTAACACTCATTTTAAACATCACTGCAAGAAAACTGAGAAAGAACATTTCAATTTTTATAAAATATGCAAACAGAAAAAACTAATTGTTAATACCATATTGAGATGTTCCTTTAGTGAACACACACACAAAAGTCTATGTTTATTATATGTGATAATATCTGTAAACAGCAACTAATACGCAAAGAGAGTTGCTCCACATTTTCCAAAGCTTCACACTTTGTTTTTCACTGGCAATTAACAGCAAAAAAAGTGTCAAGGAGGAAACACACACTGTGATGAAGAACAAATTGTTTCTAAAGATGTTTGACACTATTCAAAAAAGTCTTCTACTCCCTCTGTCCTTTTCCCTCCTTTCAATACCATTATATTTTAACAGCTTTCTGGAGTGCAACTGTGTTCTGTCACCTTCAAAGAGCTTAGTAAATCTATCATATGTTGTGTATCACAATCCACAGCTAAAAATATTTTCATCAGAATAAAAATGAGTTCCATTCCCAAATGCTAGATCATTGATAGTGAAACTTAACTCTTTTCTAAATGTTACTTAGAGCCAGAGAAATCTCAGCTCTTTTCCTAATATTTCAAAAACAAGGCACCTAGATGACAACAAAATTTCAAAGTCATATTTTAGTCCATAGTAGTTTACTCTCTGTGACCATTCAATAAAAATGTCTTCCAGTTTCTAAGATGTCTATTGTGGGCTTCAGTTCTTTCCCCCCAAAGCATCATTAGCAACACATAAGAACTGGAATTATAAGCAAGCTTTATTTTCTATTCAATTCTTGTGCTATCATAACCACTACTTATTCCAAGAAAAAGCCAAAGCAAGTATCTCCAATAAAGTGCATAGTCCCACCATACAGTAGTCGGCAGCAGAACTCATTCACATTATAAGAATCTTTTCTTTCACGTGCTGGGTGGAAATCACAAGGTTTCAAGAAGAAAGAACCACTCAGACAAACACTTCAGTTAAGTATCCAGTCATCAGGTCACATGTAGGGTGTCCTATCATATAAAATAAACAAATATATACATATATTAATTAAAAAAGAAGGCATGTTTGAAAGGAATGGTTTAACTCTTGTGATCCATTCAAATCACTGTGGAGCATATAATCATGTTCTGAAAATAACATATCATAGAATCATATAATGGCTTGAGCTGCAAGAGACCTCAAAGATCAACTAGTTCCAACCATCATGCAGTGGGCAGTTGCCAACTGCAGCGTTTGAGGCACGGACTCAGATGTGAATGATCCAAATCATTTATTACAAGTTCTCACATCCCCTATATACCTTCAAAAGTTGTTGTTTTCTAACTTTCTCATCCACGCTTACAACTTTCCCAACCACCTTTACATGTCAACAAAGCATTCTACAAAACACTTTTCAACTGTCCATGCAGGCACATATCCAATCAGAGCTGTGAGACCCTTCTTCTCCTTCCAGAGGTGTCCTTGGTTCTCATGCTGTTTATCTTGCTCCACAGCTGCTGCTCTGAACAGCTTTTCTTGTATTTCCACAGCCAACCATTAAATCAAGCATTAGATCAAATTGCCCAGGGCCCCATCCAAACTGGCCTTAAACACCTTCAGGTATGTGACATCCACAGTTTCTCTAGGAAGCCTGTGCCTGTCTGTCACCACTCTCTCAGTGAAAAATTTCATCTAGACATCTAATCTAAATCTATCCTCCTTTAATTTAAATCCATTTCCCTTGTCTTTTTATAATCTACCAGGCTATGTGTCCACTGGCAAAAGAACTTATTGTAAAGTGTGAGCAGAGTGAAAATACCTGATTTTTATGTTGACTTGTCAGTGAAGCAGTCAGCGACAAAAGAAAAAGAAAATGAAACCATAATAACAGAAGAATAAGTGTACTTGAATTTTGATTGCTCAAGGCTGACTAAGCACTCAGCTTACCCTCAGTGACAAAACATGGAATTTTTTGCTGATTAGAGTCTGCAAATGTATTCCTGTATATACAGTATCTACAGGAGAAAATTGTGCACAATATGTGGAATTTGATTTTGAATTATTTAATAGTTTTCCATCAAGAACTAACTTATATTCCAGGAAAGTTTTATACAAGGAGAATATTAAAAGCCAAAAAGGGATTATGATTCCCATGCTAAGCTACAAGTGAATATGGGGAGGTAGCATCTGTTTAACTTCATCTGACCCCCCAATATTGCACAAAACAGAAACTGGATAAAAAAAGCAAGTGTAGACATTGTTTCCCAGTCTGTACATTGATACTGGTTGAGAGTGCATCTTGAGACTGTTTCTAGCATCAGAAAGGTTAGTAACAAGTTGTGTAGTCTATAAAAAATGGTGTTAGAATTGTCATTGCCTACAATTTAATCTGTATATTTCTCCTTTTCTCTCTCCAACACTATAAGAAGCTAAGTCGTAGTAATCCTATAAAATCATAAATCATTAGGCTATGAAAACATTTTCTGATTTTACAGCTAGTGAATATGTGGGATATGTTTTCAGAGTCATAAAGAGTCATAAAGAAATGGGGTGTACACATGACTTGGGAAATAAATTCACATCATTCTGGATCTGCAGTTTGCATGTGTACTCTTCTCCCTCACAGAAGTCCAACCTAAAAGTAGAATTTATGACTTTGACTCCTCTCATCTTTTCTTTCCTTCTGCATGCTACTCTGGGGCATGTTAATCAAAGAGCTTCTCTGTCCTGTCTATCTACAACAAAACTGTCAGCATCTCCTTCCCAGAGTACCTTTGAATACCACCCATACCTTTCAACATACCTATCAAAGAAGAATGCTGATTCCTCTCTCCATATTTTTCTGCATGACACTGTTGTCTTTCAAGAGGTACAGACACCAACACACCAAGAGGTCGTCTTAATTTGTATATTGTAAGTGACCACATTTTAAAGAATGTAGCCTTGTGATGTCACTGCAAGAAATAGATAGAAAACCTCATGAAATTGTGTTTGTTTTGCAATGAACAAGAGTCTAAGTTACAGTAGTTTTTAAATAGCTTTGTATATTAAGATCCAGAAATGTACCTGCAGTGTTGTCAATTATAATGATTTTATATTGCATGCCTAATGAGTCTTAGTTGCCTGCTACATGGAAACATGATTAAAAGCTAAGTTGACGAATTTTCCCTTATTCAGTATGATTTTCATACTTTATTAACACTGATAGGATAACTGCCTTTTCAAATATCTTGTGGAAGTGCAGCTGCTAATAACAAAGGAACCATGATTTCCTGGGTGTTTTAATGAGACCAGCACCATACCTTCAGGTAAAACAATTGTCAGTTCACAGTGCAAGGAGATGGATAGAAAATAACCTCTGAAAGGAGCATAAGAGTCATACAGCAGACTGAGGAGATGCAGAAAACAGGCTGGAAGGACTGCAGAGTATTTAATGAATTATATGTCTATATGTCAGGTGGTGTCAGATGGAGAGTTAACATGCAATAGTTACCTTCTCTTCAAGCAGCCTAGTAAACTGTTTTTTCTTTTGTTTTTTTCTTTTTTTCACACCTGTGTTTGGTCTTCTTGGTCTTCTCTGCTCATTTTTGGGTGAATACCTTGAGCTTCAGTAATCCCAAATTAAAAACAAGAGTTTTTACACATTTGCTTTGATTTCAAAAGATTTTAGAGAAACACTTAGAATTTTTGGATAATCCAGTTTGAGACCATAGAATGGATTGTGTTCATGCTGTCCTGCTGGCATATTACAAGAAAATGTCAAACATAATATAAAAACAATTCTACCATTTTTCTTAATGAAGAACTAAAATCACTTCCCAGACACTTTTTATCAGGGCTTTTTTTTTTTGTTTGTTTGTTTGTTTGTTTGCAAGGCAGTTCACCCTCTCCAGAAAAAATAGCTATCCAGTTTTCTTTCCACTGCATTATTTTAACACAGAAAGAATAAAAGACAACAAAAAAATGTGCCTCTGCTGATAAGCCAAAGTGTATTTGGGGTAATTATTATCTGACAGAGATGGAAGCTTTTTGATAGCTTGAATTGTGTCAGCATTAACATTAATTAATCTAATAATTTCCAGAAACAAAAGTTATTTGTAATGCATAACCTGTGTGATATAAAATTCTTCCTCATTCCCCTTTACCCTTATGTTCAGATACCTTAGTAGCAACCAAATAGTTATTTAATCAAAATTTTAAGCTCAATATGGAAAGTTCTTTCCAGGGATTAACGGTTTGGAAAGTTATAAGCACCAGAAATGAAACCCTTAAAATGGAAAGAACATCCAAACCATGACTATTAAACTTGTACCTGTGTCACCACACGCTGTGAGTTCAGATCTCAAAATATACTTAGCATCAGGCTGACTCAGTGCTCAGATGAAATCCCTCTAGAGAACACTCAAGTAGAAATTCGACAGATAGCAGCCTTCCCACTGAGCTGTTAATGAAGTGGTATCCATGCCAGGTGTTTAAGTCTATTGAGGATGAGACAGCATTATTGGCTTATCTAAAGAGCAATGTCCTTACTCTGACAGTATAGAGGTGAAAGTTAGTGTCCTAGCTGAAGGCTAATTTACATAGTTTCTTTCTGTCTTCCTTCAACATCGTCTGGTATGAAAATCTCTACTGATTGCACCAAAAGTATCCCAGTTTATCAACAGTAATTTTGTGTCACTGGGAGAAAGGCATTCAGCAGTCTTTACCGTCATTTTGTGAGTTTGCGCTGGGAGATTACTAATCACAGATGTACTGCTCAGAGTTTTCCTGTATCCCTGGGCAAGACACATTATGTGTGGCTTTTGGCCTAGATGAAGCCATGCTGAAGTTAAATCTACCCATGTAAAAAATTTCATCCTCTTAATAGTGTGACAAAAGAAGACATTACATCATTTTAAGATTAAAGTTGTAATTTAATATTTGCACGCAACTTGGATGGTATGTATGCTGAGTATGCAATATATTTGGAAAGCTTGGAAAAGATCTTGTTATCAGTTTGCATGGAGTTTCTTTCACCAATAAGAACTTGTCTTTCTAACTGCTGAAAAGAACAAAGAATATTTACATGGATTCTAATTTCTCTCAGATGCAATTTCATCTGAAGTTAGCAGGAGCTACCAGTGATTCCTCCCTCTGAAAATTCAAGCCTTAGTCCTTTAAGTCCCTTGTTATTAGTAAACCCCCTGTCATTAGCACATTCAGAGGAAGTTCTGACAGGAGCCCTTTTGTACAAGCTTTGTGCATTCTTCACATGTCTTTTGTTCCAGAAATGGACTTTTTCTCATTTTTCCCTACCTGTTTCTTTCTTGTGTCCCCTGGGCAGCAATAGCTGAAAATAACATCTCACAGAAAGAAATTTAATGGCCTTTATCATGTGATTTGTTCTGCATCTGCTCTCTTAATATGAACCAGGGGTGGTCCTGAAACTACAGGTAAGTATGCCCCTTGAGCAAGTACCTGCAGACATTCTTTTTCTCCATTTTCCTGAAGAAATGAAACTTGTGCATTTGCATATGTTTTATCCATTCATCTATCTGCCAGCCCCATCCCTGCTTCCTACTCTTTCTTTAATTTATAGGCCAGATTCAAGTAAATTTGGCAGCAGGAGAAGTCATTCAAAATACAAATGGAATTCTGAGATTATAAACGTTAGTCACTGAGTAGAACTACAGAATTGTTTTCCTCTTCTGCTAGTGAGAACAATGAATGCAATTCACACACTCCTTAAGGATGTCCATATGCCACCTTCATCTTCAGTGGGTCCATCAGCTAGAACGAGAATGGGTTCATCAGGTCGATAGCAATATATTTTTGATGGAAAGCCACATGCACTTAGTTTGAACATATTCTTCCTCCAGCATTTTCAGTTTTATTTCAAGTTCAGTTCTAGGTCATCAGACTAATCAAAAGGTTTTTTGCCATTGAGAATTCAGAAAAGTGTTTTTTCCTATATCCTAAATTCATGAAATTCTGTGCAATAAAGATTTAATATTTTACATCTTTATTGGTATCTTGGATCACATCTACATAGTAAGTAAAAAATAGATGGAAACAGACACATCACAGGTGTGAGCAGCATGCTCCCAAAGGAGTAAATTAAGTGTAATTACCTTATGTAAAAAAAAAAAAAAAGGATATTTGTTACAGAATAGTCCTTGTCATATTGTCTTTATAATCCAAGAAACAGCCTTATGAACTTGAAGATATATTTGCTACAAGACTAATGTATAATTAAAAGTACATTGAGACTTTTTTTTTTTTTTTTTTTTTTTTTTTTTTTTTTTTTTTTTAAAGAAAAGACTCCCTCAGTTTCTGTATGCAATGAACAAATCAGGTGAGTAGGTATACTGTATATACTTACTAGCAGAAAATATGCCTATTGATTTAATATATTGTTATACAATGTAATGAATTATTATCTTACAATTTACTATTTTATACTGAAAAATCTGTTGCTATTTCACATGGCATAAGATGTTAATTTCATACCATACAGTAAACACAAAAACTAATACTAAAAAAGAAGGTCCACTAAGCAGACCTAAGTATTTAGATGACATTAGCTCTAGAATGTCTTGATTTAAAAGCGGAATTATATTATTATGATTTTAGTAAGGATCATTGAAACAGAAGTTTACAGTAAATGACTTAAATGTATTATAACTGAGAATGTATTCATTTAATACAAATAATATACAATATACAGTGTACAAATAATCTTATTTTCCGCTATGTTAAATACATACAAAAAATAAAATATAATTCCAGAACATAAATTTGTTAGTACAGAGCATATGGACTCAAAAAATATTCTTTTATTTTTTCAGCATTGTTAGAGAAACACATTATTAATTGAATAGGGGGAGAAATACTACTATGCAGTACCTTTCAGCAAAATTTTTCCTTTCCAGCTTCCTGCTTCATAGTTTTGAAATATTTATACATGCATGCAGTAGGGACCATATAATCAGAGATGCAATTCAATGTAGTCTTATTGAAAATAAATATGTATCATCTCTGAGGCTGAGAAAAACTGCACACCTGCACAAGAAAAGTATTCAAGTTGCACTGAAAAGCCCCCATTCTACACTGTACACAGTCACTGTACCGCCTTCTGTATGGAAACAAGTAAAGGAGAATATTTCTGTAGGGATTATATAATGATCCACTGAAATTCTCCCATGTTTCCCATTTTAGGTATAACTCTACAGGACAAAAAGTATGGAATAAATGCTTCTAAGAGGCTGCTGTAGCAGATCAATGAAAAACACTTTATCTGTGTTATGTCCCAAATTTTCTCACACTTGCAAGATGCAATCATTACCATGACAACAGGTTAGAGGCTGAAGACCTTGTCAGAGGAGGGTACACTGTGTAGACAGGATGGCCTTGCTCTGCCCTAAAATGTCTTGTTTTCTGCAAAGATTTGAATGCAAACTTGTTTACAGCCAACTTGTTGACGATGAACTCCATAAATCTGGGCAGCATAAAAGGATGCCCAAGAGAAGCGTGGGAAGGCTTTGAGGCTTAGAGACTTTGGAACTTCTAGATGAGAACTCTCAGACTGAGGAGCTCACTGGGTTACACTGGCTGGATGATTTCTTGATGATCTCTTTCTCTGTCTGTCTTTTTCTTCCCCATGGCTCTCTCACAAAGTTGTTAGGTAAGTCAAGTCATTTCAATTTCTTACAAAGTCTCGTAGCTTAGCCACCCAAATTAGACAGTTATAATTGGGAGAATGCCAATACTTTTTAAGATAATTGTAGTACGGAGATCCTCATTAAAACTGCTGGTTGTGCTTGGACCTAGAATGTTACTTTCACTTCAGTCTAACGAGGTGGGGGAGGATGTGCAGTCTGGTCACAGTTCCCTCCTTTCATGTGAGGATCAGCTGGATCTGAACTGGTATCCTAGATTCAAAGGATAAGATTTTGGAAGGCCTCTAACCTCTGAACTCCACAAAATAGGGACACTAAAATACTGGGAGGTGACTCTAAAGAGCCCTGCCTCCAGACGGAAAGAAGTACTGTTCTGCACTCTTCTGACTCTCTGTATTTCTCTCATCATTCTTACTATTTTTTTCCTCCTGAAGAGAGCATTAGCCCTCCCTGAAGGTACTGGAGATTGGTAAATGTGCAGCTGGGTCCAAGGTGGCATTTACCCTGTGCACACAGATACTGCAAAAGGAAACACATAGTTCAAGCACAGTCAACCCGTGGCCCATGGGCCCAGTGCAGCTCACAGTGCAGTCTGCCCCACTCCTCGCTCTATAAAACCAGCAGCTGTTCCCCGCAAAGTGGCCCCTGGCACACACCCATCACTCAGCAACAGCCAAATCATTAGTGCACTATTAACACTGTGTCAAATAAAAACAGGACATAAGGAGAGCAGTGCTATACAGTGCTGAATCAAGTGATCGCAAATAATTGTAATAGTGGCTAAACAAAGGTCTCTGAGCAACAAAGAATACACAGCCATGCTTTCTGTTTTGATGAAGGAATTTGATAATAGTTTTCAAGATCGAAGAAAAATTCATCCATTTATGCTTGTGACACAACTTACAGTTGATAGAAATATATTACCTTCAAATTTTCAAATGAAATGTATAAAGTTGCAACCAGATATTCAACTCATTACACTGATAATGTCTTTTCACCAAACTTTTACAATTCCTATCTTAGCAGAGATCTCACGTTATTCATGTCATTAGTTCCTGGCAGGATGCACATATCTGAACAACTGTTTTCAAAGATGAAATGCAGAAAGAGTAACATTTCATCAAAAATAGAACAGCACTTTGAGACCTCACTGAAAATTGCAAACGCTGATATCAGACCAGCTGGAGGAATTTGTTTCACAAAAACATGGTCAAATATTCCACTAGTTTTATGGTTTTATTCTACTCTCACTTCTTGTTTGTTTGGTTTTTTTTTTAAGTTTTAAGAAAAAATTTTAAAATTAAAATGCTTTCTTACTTGTATGTTAACAATACTGTGCATTTTACAAGGGCTGCTCTGAAAATAATGCCTCCTCTTTCATTACGTTGGCCCAAAATGTCAGAGGCAGATGTTGGTGGTGTGCAGCAGAGGTTGAACCTTTTCACCAGTATTCTATTGCATGTAGATGTCTAATGACAGATGGCAGCACAGGGGCAGTCTGACAGAATGGCTTCTAATGTAGAGGTGAATATGATGCAAAGGTGTGTCAGTGAATACCTCCATGTGGAAGAATTGACATCCATTGACATTCTTCAACACTTGTTGAACACCACTTATGGACACTAAATGTGTATGTGAGCCCAGTGAAATGGTGGGTGGTGAGTTTCAGCAGTGGCAATAATGGGGTCACCTCCTCTGGTGCAGATTTTTATCAGCATGACATGCAGGCTCTTTTTAATTGCTGGCAAAAATTCAAAGCTAATGGTGGTGATAGTGCTGAAAAATAATGTTTTGTAGCTGAGAATTTGTTCTATCCAATATTGCTCTTTGTATCTGTAGTAGTTTGCATGGCAAGAAATAGGAAGCATTACTTTTGGATCAACTGTGAAGCCCAAGACAATTCCTTTTCACTCAGTGCAGGCTAGGAAAGCCAAAATGTTACACACCTGCAATGCAGCTTAATGGGGTAGCAAATAGAAGCAAATGGCATCATCTCCTCTTATAGAACTTGCAGGGAATTCAGGGAAGGAGTTTTGATACAACTCAATATCAGTAAGCAAGGATAAGATGTGGGAATTTGAAAATGTCAAAACCCCAAACAGCACTGTGGTTTAAAGTCATGCTGCTTTTTCCAGGGAAGCTGCTATGGCAATATATATATATGTCCATTTTCATGACAAGTTGTGCACCCACATCTTAACAACTGAAACCATGATCAATCATCTCATATAAAAGTACCAAAATGATCCCTTCAAAGAAGTTCAGAAAGGCAATCATCACAAATGATTTGACGAAGTGCTGTGGTGCAAAGCCTGTACATTCAACCATCCTGAACATACAATAGAAATACTATAGGATTCAAACTGCAGAATTGTTAGCAAGGCTTTAACTCATCAAGTGGACTCAGCATTTTGATTCTATCTTCCAAAACTTGAACTGTAATTTCATCAAATGACAAATTGATTTTAAAATTGTTTTTATAACTTATGAAAGCATTGCTCAATTTGGGATCCTCTGCTTGTATTTATCTTCAGTTCTGTGTTCTCAAATTCTGCACTGCTGTTTGAGAGTAGTTGGCTGTTCTAAATTAAAGGAGCACAAACTCATCTTTGCTGTGTACACTGATAAGAGCAGTAATTTCTGACTGTAGGCTGAAAAGCTCACTCAAGCATATAATAAATCTAAACCTATATTATCCTCTGATATTAGATACTTTGTAACTATAACAGGATATTCTGTTTTTTGTTTGTTTGTTTAATGTATTTGTTTCATTTTGTTTAACTGTGATGTTGTTAGATGGCAGATAAGGAATAGTACATTTACTACAAATGTGAAAAAAATACATTCGTACAATAAAAATAAATAAAATAAGAGAATAAGGGAGGAAGGAAATAAGGAAAGAAAGAAGGAATGGAAAATTTGATCTCTAGCTTATTTGTAATCCATTGCCAGTGATGTCAGCAGAACTGTCATAGTACAGGGAAAGTTATGACAATGTGGAGTCCTTTCAGAAGTCCCATCCACAAGTAGTCCCAACGTTATACCAACTAATACTAGCAAACAATGACACAGAGACATCCCTAGTTATCCAAAAAACAAGAAATTCCATTCACACCAGACTTTTAGGGTAACTACAGAGTGTATGGAGTTCTTTTTCATACTCGCAGAGAGCTTTATGACAATTAGAATTTTCTCTTGAAATCTCATAATTCTCTGAACACCCTCCTGAAAGCAGCCATGCCAGACCAAGAAAGGAAAGCCATCTATACACATTATAAATTTGTAAAATGTATCCTATACATCAATAAAATTAATTTAGCAGTGCTGTTCCATAAAGATCAAACAAAAGCCTTAATGTATATCCCAAGTCTTTTTTTGTTCACTGTTATTTGAGTCAACTAAATGAAATTCAGCATAAACTTTGGAGGATCAATAAGGTAAATATAAAGATTTTGGAAATAGCTGCACTGGTACCAAAAGCCAAAACATTACTGTCATTGAAATTTGATTAATAGAATGCCAAAAACTTTGCAAAAAAAAAAAAAAAAACCAAACCAAAACTTCATCATAAAAAATATTGTCTTAGGTAAACAAAACACATAGGGATTTGCACACATTCTGGAGCAAGAGTGAATGAAAAGATCTCACAACATCAAAACTGACAAATTCATACAATAACTCTTAATAACTGCAGTGTTGGAAAGGATTCAGAAAAGAAAAATAACATGAACTAATATTGTAGTAATTGTCCCACAGGAAAACTAAAGATTATGTACTGCCAGGAAAAAAAAAAAAAAAAAAAAAAAAAAAAAAAAAAAAAAAAAGAAAGAAAGAAAAAAAAGAAAAAAAAAGAAAGAAAGAAAAAAAAAAGTTGCAATGTGAATGTTTTTGCAAAAACAAAACAAGACAGAATAAGCAATTTTGAGACTATTCTAACATAGATACTGGATTGTTAGTTAAATAAAAGCATGCACACTAGCTGTCTCCAAAGTAATTGTGGAGATGTCTAACTTAGACACATATTTCCTCTAATTATGCAGACATATGCCAACTGTAGAAATATCAATGGACCTTGAAAGTAAATATGTTATTGCATTACAGTCCCATTTTACCTTAGAATTTATATATCTCAAAACAAACAGACAAACAAAAAAACAACATTTTTTTAAAATTTACTTATGAATTAGTAAGTAAGCACATGTATGTGTAACACTGATGTTAAAATTATTTCTAGATCTAGTCTTGAGAGAGAAATTACCTTCTAACATAATGCATAATAATTCCACAGAAGTCACTGCCAAAAGATATTTTAAAAATCATTATCTTACAGTAAATTATTAATAAGAACTAGAAACCTATGGAAAATATTGGTAGTTACAAGAAATTAAGAAAACTGTGGAATGTGAATGTTTCTATTTCTAATAAACTCGCAGTGTGAATCCCAGAAAAATGGAATTTAACAGAAATTTCCTCAATTCAGAATATTCAGTAATTATCAGGATATGAATATGATATCAGATAATTCAGTACTATCTATGCCAAAATAATCTGTTAGAAAGATGAATAAATTAGATGATTGGAATCATTGTGACAAACTTTTAAAATAGGAGAAAGGTGTCTCTTATGTGATACTCAAAATACTCTCAGAGTCACTCAGTACTGAAGTACAAACAAATTATTTGAAATTAGAACAATTAAATAGCAGTTTTATGAAAAATGAAGCCAAAATTTTGAAGTTGACCACCTAAATTAAGCAATACTCATAGAAACTGTTATCCTTGTGCCTCACTGTCTACGATGCAGAACATGGAAAATTCTAACATTTATCTGTTGAGGTAATCACTAATAATGCTTGTGATCCACTCTACAATTTGTATTAGGAAATATTTTTAGTATATTAAATTTGATAAGGAGACGGATAATGCTTCATTTTGACAGTGTTCAATACTCAGGACTGCATGGTGAATACGGAAGTATACAGAAATACTGATTTCATTAATCAAATGGGGCAATGAGGCATAATCATACTCATACACTGAACATGAATAAAAATTACACAGGCATTCTCCATCATATCTTAAACATGGGATATCCTTCATTGAGATTTTCTATGAACATTTAATGATGACCACCTCTAATCCATCATTGTCAATCATGATAAGATAGCAAAATCGTAATATTATTTTGTCTGCTCAGATCCTTAAAAATGTTCCATCTAAATAAAGGAAATGTTTCACATACAGATTCTAGAAACAGAAGCATAGCCTCCTTTTCTCATGAGCAATATACACAGAGTAGGAGGAGAGACATTTGTTTCATTGCATCGGCAGTCCCTCAAGACTGAGAAAATGTTATAGAACAGTGCTCAAAAGGAGTATTTATCCAGCTTAGTGGATCTGCTTTCCAGTCTTCTTGGAGACCAAGGTGTCTAAACACTGTTCATCACTGTACATGGTTCTACCAAGTCTCATGTTCTGGAAGAATCTAAAAGTTACACTCAAATATTTTTAAAAATTATTTACTATTTCAAAATTTAGGGTACAATATACACATCAGTTCTTGATTCTGAGGCTTATTACTTACTGCTGAAATTGTATTGACTGGAAGATGACAGCTGGTGTCAAAAGGGGCTACAATTTTCTGTTCATTAAAATATAATATAATACATATATATTTTATATTTATAATACATATATAAACCATATAATACAGTGTAAACTCTTATAGCCGAATTCTTAAACTGGAATAAACTTCCTTAACCTTCCTTAATTAAAATACAGGAGCTTTCATTCTAACATATCTTTTATTGTGACAGCAACCCCCTCAAAAACATCATATGTGTATCTTTATAAAGTACTTTGTAGGAGGACTATGAAAAATAAGTTGGAAATAGAAACAATGTGTGATCATGTGGAGTGCTAAAGCAACAGGGGGTTATTACTGAATTGGTTTACTTCCAGCAATAATACACACTTTCAATTTATTCTTAACACTATATGATGCTATTTCGTGCATTTAAATAGAGATGTACATTATATTCAACATTAAGAAAGCAATACAGATTAAGATAATGAAGAGTGTAGTATATCTAAGCAACTGTTTAGTGTATTACACCACTTGTAAGGCCATGACATCCCCAGGCTTTTTCTAGCACCTGAAGAGCAGAGAATCAGAGCATATGTTATGCATCCTCCAAGTAAATGAAAACATACCTACTGACATTCCAGGAATTCAGCTCTTTTCAATTACACCTTTTTTTTTTCCTCCTTCTTTTTTTTCTTATTTACAAAAACCATTGAGAACTCCATGAATATGAGTCTGTTGCATTTTTTTAAAATGTGGGATATGATATTTCATATCTCAGTGTAGTCCTGGTGACAAAAATAAGAATAATCATAGAATCACAGAATGGCCTGGATTGAGAAGGACCACAATGATCATCTGGTTTCAACCCCCCTGCCATGTGCAGGGTTGCCAGCCACTAGACCAAACTGCCTGGAGCCACATCCAGCCAGGCCTTGAATGCCTCCAGGAATGGGACATCCACAACCTTCTTTGCCAACCTGTTCCAGTGTGTCACCACACTTTGAGTGAAAAACTTCCTCCAAATATCCAACCTAAATCTCCCCTGTCTTAGTTTGAAGCCAATCCCCCTTACCCTACCACTATCCACCCTCATAAACAGCTGTTTCCTCTCCTGTTTATATGCTCCCTTCAAGTACTGGAAGGCCATGATGAGGTCTCCCTGGAACCTTCTCTAAACAAGCCCAGTTCCCTCAGCCTTTCCTCATAGGAAAGTTGCTCCAGCCCTCTGATCATTTTAGTGGCCCTCCTCTGGACCCACTCCAAGATCTCCTCATCCTTCTAGTACTGGGGGCCCCAGGCGTGGACATAGTAATCCAGAGGGGGCATCACAAGTGCCAAGTAGAGGGGGACAATCACCTCCCTCTCCCTGCTGGCTACCTCTTTTATAATGCAGCCCAGAACACAGTTGGCCTTTTGGGCTGCAAGCACACATTGCTGGCTCATGTCCAGCTTCTAGTCCACTAGAACCCCAGGTCCTTCTCCACAGGACTGCTGTCAAGGAGATATTCCCCCAGTGTGCATAAACACGTGGGATTTTCCCAGCCCAAAGGCAGCGCCCCGTGCTTGGCCTTATTGAACCTCATTAGGTTTACACGGGCCCACTTCTCCAGCCTGCCCAGGTCCCTCTGGATGGCTTCCCTGCCTTCAAGTGTATCAACTGTACCACTCAGCTTGGTACCATCTGCATATTTGCTGAGAGTGCGCTCAGTGCCATCATCTGTGTCACTGATGAAGATGCTGAAGAGCACCAGTCCCAGGACTGACCCCTGAGGGACACTGTTCGTGATGGGCCTCCACCCTGAGACAGAACCATTGATCACAACCCTTTGGCTGCACTCAGCCAGCCAATTCCTAACTCACTGAACAGTCCATCCTTCAAAACCATACCTCTCCAATTTAGAGAGAAGGATGTGGTGAGGGACCATGTCAAAGGCTTTGAAGAAGTGAAGATAGATGACAGCCATCACCTTCCCCTTATTCACCAAAGCCATCTCTCTATCATAGATGGCCACCAGATTGGTCAGGCAAGATCTGCCCTTGGTGAAGCCATGCTGTCTGTCTCAAATAATCTCTTTATCTTGTATGTGCCTTAACAAAGCTTCTAGGAGGATCTGCTCCATGATCTTCCCAGGAACGAAGGTGATGCAAATAAAAATTAATAACATTTCTTGAAACCCAGCTCCTTTTTTGGTGGGTGCCTAAAGGGGAAAAGAAGAGGGGTAGAGGAGCTGTGTAAGTGCATCATTTTACTTTTGCCATCCTGTGCAGTAACAGTGAGGAAAAGAAGACTGCCATTGCAAGCTTAATAAAGTTCACACAGTCTTTCACTTTTACTTCCAGCGTATCAAACTTAGTAAGTTACATAAAAAAATAATAAGTGCTAGGCTTTTTTACTCAAGTGGAGCAGACAGTGATTGTCTCAGAGAATTTGCTTCCCACTGTGCTTATTTCCAGTGAAGCTAAAACAGAATTGATGCCAAAATAAAATCTGGGACAATAAAAGAAAGGAAGTAAAGCAAGAATATCAAATAGAGCATATATGAAAAGCCTGGAATCCAAGTAAGGAGAGAAAAAGAAAATGTAAAAGACTGAAAAAGTCAATATTTAAGAATCAACGTGGTACTTGCCTTTATGAAACAAATCTACTTGGATCTTGTAATTCATTCTAAGAAGAGTGGAAAGTGGGAAACAAGTAGAGAGACAAAGAAGCAGCATCTCTCTACTGCAATCTTTGCTATTTGTAAGTGTTACTCTCAAACTTCCCCTGCTTGGTACTGTTTTCTTCAACACCATGTGGACAACATTCTTTTTCCATAATAACTGTGTGGTTTACAGCTGCACATGTATCCATTTACATAAGGCTATCTCACTGTCTTGCAGGTAAGAAAGTGCAACAAATGTACTGACCATAGCATCAAAAATTGGAGAAACTGTATCTTTGAGATTGGCTTCCCTCATTTAATCTCAGTTGTTTAACCTCAAGAGAACTTCCAGTCATTTGCCCAGGTACCTTCTACATGGAGTGGAGAGAATGTGTTGGGAGATGCAACAGCAGGAACCTGACCTTGAAGAGAGATGCTGGCAACAAGGCATACAGTTAAGCTGAACACTTTCTATTATTTATATGCCTAGTGCCCACATTTGTCTCTTGTGCTGAGTTACAACCTCCTGGGTTTTGGCACTGCTGTTAAAACCTAACCAAGAGCACATCTATCTCTTTTATTCAGATGAGAACACTATACAGGAAAGTCCCCGATTTTCCAGCTACGAAGGTTTCTAAGGCATTGGAGTGTCAGTTCTGGAAGTGAGGAAGAGTCATTCTTCTGGGGGGCAGAATAAGTAAATAATGTTCATGTGAGGTATATTTCACAAAATTTCTATTATTTAATCTAGAAAATATAAATAAATTTATAGAAATTATAAAGCTCAGGAAGGCCAAGAAAACAATCCCTCTAAAATTCTACTCCTCTATCTTCATGAATGGTTAATGTGTTAGGAACAGATATGATATAATAAGCCACAAAGCAATAACATTTTCAGTTCCCACTTCCAAACAATTTGCTCTTTGGCAACAGAAATTATTTCTGAACAAAAAATCCACTCTGTGATCTTTATAACATATGTTTCTATGCCAGCATGATATTATGAAAATCACTTACAGTTTCTGTAGGAGATAGAGGCATGTAGCACCTCTGAAAATCCATCTGTTTTTGAACCTTGAGAAGAAGAAACAAATTGTTCACTGCTGAGCTATTACAAATCAAATATACATCAGCTGATTTTTTTGGAATCTATCTTCTTTAAAATACAATACTAGTGATTCTATGTGATCTAAAAATGCAATCAATTTCACTTAATTTTCACTATGCAAGGCTAGTAAAACTTTCATGGATGGTGTTTGCTTTCTGAATGAATTATTTTCTTTTTCATATACTGATCACAGAGAGGAACAAGAGAGGAAGAAAATGGTGAATACTTTTGTTTTTAGAGGGAAGACAAAGACTAAAGTGATCTATTTGGGTGGAAAGGAGTCACTGACTATGCAGTCACTAACAGAATTTAACTCAAATATGAATGTCATGACCAGACTTTTTTTAAGTTAAGTTGTTAGTGGAAAAAGACACTCCTGGAGAAGGTTCAGATCATCCATGGTAGAATTTAGAAATTAGTCCAATTAACATTTGTTTCCTTCCCTCTCCCCCTTCAACATCATCCAGCCTCCAATGCGGAAATAAGAGCCAAAATAACTACCTATGCTGGTACTTCTGTCATTCATGCTTAATGCTGCATAATTCAAATTATCCATAAAAAGATGATCTACAGTACCTTCATCATTGCTGAGAACTAACATTAAAGGCTGTGGTACTGTCATGCAGTGCAAAAACTGCTGTGCTACACAGTGTCAATCAAGTTGCATTCCTTTGTAAGTTTTAACAGCATCTGATTGTGTAGCTATTTCTAATAATTCAAGTATGATTAGTACCAGAACATTTAAAAATAGTTTGTTGAGCTATGAAGAAATTTTAGCTTTGGGTTCTGATAGCCTAGTCACACAGAATTACTCTTAGATTTACATATATGCTATACTGCTGTAACAGGGACACTCAGCAGAGAAGTGCCCCAGCTGCTCACACACATGGTCAGTACTTTGGCAAATACCAAGGACTCAGAAATCAAGAAGTAGTTCAGTCTCTTCCAACCTCCCAAAATGCAGTCTAATTGCAATAGCTCATATTGTGTTTCTGTTTAAAATAGCTTCCAGAGGAAAAAAAAAAAAAAAAAAAAAGAAAAAAAAGAAAAAAAAGAAAAAAAGAATGTGTGGAAAAAGTAATCTCTCACTCCTTGGGAGAATATTTGCTCCAGTCTCTGATTCTGATTCTCATTGTCATCACCCTGGTACGAAAACTACAGTGTTTCCCTTGAATATATTTTCATAATCTTTTGCAAAAAAACAAAACAGGGGTCATTTCTGATAAACAAACCATGAAGTCACATTGGTTTAGTGTTTCAACTGACCTAATGTATTTCCATGTTTTAGATGTGTTCCGAACTGCCAATATGATATGTGATATGTCATGCAGTATATGATGTATGATATATGTATGTGAACTGCCAATCATGATGGCATTTTTAGTGTGATGTCAGAATTCAGCAGGAAAAACACTGTCACTCATCTTGTACGTTCTTTCATCTCTTATAATTTTATTGTTTTAACACAAAAGATCAGTAGCTGATGGCCTAGGCACAGATTTTATTATCACTACTTCTGATTATGTTCAATAAAAACATTCGCAAAGCAAATGGTTCTGGAGAATTCTTATGAATTGCTGCATTTCAGAAGTCCATAACTGATACTGGAAATCTGATAGATTTTTACTAAAGGTAGACTCAATGTTGATGCTAGGATACATTTTTGCTTTGAATTTCTCAGTACTAATTTGTCCATTTTCATTATTTTACTGAGAGTGAAAATAATTTCTTTAGGTTATTTTCACTGTATAATTTATGTACCTTTACAACAGAAAAGTCATACGCCATGTAGAAACTGTCACTTTAACTCAGGGAAATAAAAAAACATAATCCAGCTGCTGAAAGCTGACAATTTTAGAATTTTGAGGACTTAAAGGTCTCTTAGACAACTATTCAGTCTTTCACACTTTTCAGTCATGTTTAAGTTGGTAAAGAGACATAATTCCAGCAATGCAAAAAACATAGCTTCAGCTGCAAACAGTTATAGACAGTCATCCTGAGGGCTGATAGCATTAATGTTGAATAGGGTACACTGCTATTCACGGCATAAGGAGGGTAGAAATATAATAACAAGATACACTTCTCTTCAAAAAGGGTTGATTTGGGTCAAATTCTTTACTGTAAACCAGCAAGTGCTCAAACACATATTTTCTCTAGCATTACATACTAGTAAAACTGAGAAGCTGGCAGCTCAAAACTACGGATTTTAGAATATTATTTATCTTTGAAGGGACTTTCTGTTTGCTACTTGGAGACGAAAGGCAAAAAGTAATCAAAAAAGTAAAACAAAAAAACCCCTAATGATGTTTTAAATTAACTGGCACATGCTGTTCATGTATTTCCATAGTTTAAGTGTCTTAATTTTGATTCTGCAGTAAAGAATGTTATACACAGAACACTACAGGGGTGTTCACTAACTCCCAAGGCAGGACTGTTGTGGATACTTTGGTGACAGTTTTAAACAGAAGTATTTTCATAACCTTAGATTTATAAAATAATGAGGTCTTGTGCAATCTAGGAATAGGAAATTTTCAGTATCTAGGAAATGTCTGAGAGGGAATGATGGTAACTGGTAAGTTAATAATGTCTTTGTCTTGATCCACAGTCTTTCCTGTCTTATTTTTTATCCCTGTCCAGTTGAAGAGTGAATGTGTAAGAGTGCTTGGGTGGGCATCTGGCATTCAGCCAATGTCTACCAGCTACACTGCGCAGTCCAGAAATCCATATGTCTTAGTGTTCTCCTTCCATAAAGAAAATAATCTCTTCATGACATTAGGTTATCTGTTTCTAATATCATAGAATCATTGAATTGTTTGAGTTGGAAGAGATCCTGAAAGATCATCTAGTCCAGCTACTTTACAATGTACAAAGACATCTACAACTAGATCAGATTAGTCATCTGGCCTGAATATGTTCTTTTTCTTGTTTATTTATTTCCTTGTAATGTTATTTCATGCATCTAATTTGTTTGAACTTTTCATACAGTCATTGAGGTTGAAGCAGAACTGACTCTGTGTAGACACTGCTCAACAACAGTTAAAACACTGATGTGTTATTAACACAGTTTTCCTTGCAAATCCAAAACACAGCACTGTATAGAAAAAAAAAAAAAACAAAACAAAAAAAACAAAAAAAAACCACTATATCTCATCTCAAAAGATCACATAAATATAGACCGATATGATGATGCTGATCAGCACAATATGCATGCACAGCATCATTTATTCTTCATATACATTTTTAATTGTGCAACTTAGAAACTTCAAGAGAGACAAAGAGAGGAGGAAAAGGGCCAGGGTATGGGAAGAGATGATGGAATTTTTAGTCAGTGTTTTCCAGCAAACAGGCAGGCAGTTTTCCACTGGACTTTTTTCATCTCTGCAGTCAAAGGGTAACCCTCATAAAGAAGTAGCACAGTTGTTGGTCTGCTAGGATATCATGAATCAGAGGTAACAAAAAAACACAGCTCAACTTGCTCAGTTATTAAAATTAATATTTTAATTGATTGCAATGATTAAACAATAATGGGGGAAACAAATCAATAAAAACTGATCTTGCTAAACTGAATCAACAGTACAGTTAACTCAGTGCACCAGATGGCATAAATCAAGTGTTATGGTTGTTTGTTGTTTTTTTTTTTGTTTTGTTTTGTTTTTTGTTTTTGTTTTTTTTTTGTCTGCAGAACACTAAAGTTAATTGGTAGAAATATTTCTGTTTTCAACACATTTGTAAATACAGAAAAATGTAATCAGTAATGCTAATCTTGAACACTGCAATAGTGTGCCATAAAATGTTGTTCATGCAGGGATTTATTTGAAAAACTAATAACCGAAAGGCAGAGCTTTTCCATTTCAGCAATATGTTTTCTCTGGAAATTTATATACAATTTTTTAAAAGTCACATGCTATCTAACACAAGATAAATGAAACTAAATTTTCATCTTACAGTTCCTTTACCTGTTTTCTCATTCAGAACATACCTTTACAATGTCTTCAGTAGTTCAATAGCTGTCCTCAGCACCATACCTTGACAATTATCAGATCTGAATTATTGTGAATCTGGAGGGAAGTATTCCCAGGCATTCATGCAGAAATAGTCATTCTGCCTGTTTGCCTCTAAACCAGAGAATCGTTTATCTCCTGTATGCCAAGCACCATGCCAATGACATCATGATGCCAGATTTCCACTAATTTGGCATATTAATTACCATCATTCTAGTAGACTGATCGAATGTGATACACTGAAAAGGTAACTTATGCCATAGAAACTGAATGTCAGATAAGCAGTCATTGTCTCCTTTGTTCATTGTCCCACCTTTTTATGGTTTCATAGCAAAAAGAAGTGAGAGGAAAAGGTAAGGAAGCATAAATCCAACTCATGATTTTACCTCCCTTGCATATCCTCTTCTGAACTTTTAAGGAGAGTGAAGACAAGACATGATTACAGGGAAACCAAGGGTAGTTAATACAGACTGAAAATGTTGTTACTCCCAGGAAATACTGCATTTGGTCACATAAACATCAAAATGGTTATAGAAGATCTGACATAAGTCTAAGCAAGTAAAAGGTGTCAATTGCTTCTATAATCCTGGTTTTAAAATGCCCTTTTTTACATGATGGAAAAAAAGGTTCTTGTCTCTAGTCTGCATATGGACACAGAAATACACAGATTAAATAATTCCTGACCTTGCATGACATTTAATTTGATTAGCGCTATATATTAAAAAGCAGAAAATCCACAATAAAGAAGAAATATTCTTCTAGAATATCACAATGAAAACTAATTCTGTTCTGAGCATGACTTTTGACTCAAAATGACATTTCAGTAATGTCATGTCATTTATATTATTCTGCTCCCTGTTTTTTCATTTTTCATTTATTCAGACTCTATCCAGAATCTGAATAATTGCATATTTCACTGTAGGCAAGGTAATGACATTGTGCATTACTGTTAGTCTTCAACAAAACTGAAGAAAATGTGATATGAAAATTTGTTTTTAAAAGAAAGAGGAGGAAATGCTTTCCTCTATTGTTAACTAATAGTCATTAAGCTAAAAGTTTTTATGAAAAACTTGTCATCATTTATAGATAATGCAGGAAAAAAAAATGAATGAATGAAACAACAGTAAAATATATTTATCTATACCAGCATTAGAAAAGAAAGAAAAAGTTTATTTACCTCAGATACATTTGTCATAGCCATCTTGGGTCCTGTTAAAAATTCAGCAATACAAGTATTAAATTACAGCATAGCTTTCTGAGGGTTTATCCAGGATAGTGGACAGAATTTACATTTTAAATTGATCCCCCAGTGCCATAAATTGCTTTTACAATTCCTTGATGCAGTTAATATTAAATCAGACATATCCATATGAACTTCAGTTATACCTTTAAATTTAATTGCATTCCCATTTAAAGACTAATTATTTCAGGCATTTCTAATCTTTCCCAAAAGACGTTTTATAGCTCTATAAATGCCTGCTTCCAAGTTTGTATGGTTTCATTACATGACTGTTCTTATCCTGAAACTTTATCTTGGTTAATAAGCACATGGGCTATTGTAGATTTGCAAAAGTTCAAAGTTAGGCAAGTTCTTTCCTTGTTAATGATGTACACTTGGTTTAACTGTAAGACAGTGATTCTTGATGCCACCTCTCAGCTGAAAAAATCAAGAGCTCTTATTCATCGTGTTGACCTAGTGAAGAGCCCTCAAGTTGTTGAAGCTTGTGTGTTCAACTAAGCTCTGAAACACAAGTATTTATATGGTCAGTTCTAGTCCACTCAGAATCAGTAGCAGCCTGCATCTTTTTCATCTTCAAAGTCTGACTGTTGTTTTAGATCCCATCCTACAAGAAGATTAGGCTGAGGTGCTATAGGAAGTGCTAGAACAGAAGGAATATCTTAATTTGAATATACTTTACAAATCTGGCCTCAAAAACTGGTTCACACGAGAGCTTGTGTCTCAATACAAGCACACCAACCATTTAATACATATTACAGTTAGTTTCTGTAATATGTATAATATGTATGTAATACATATTACAGTCAGATATTTCAGTGTTGATTTATGGTACAATTAGACTACAGGGAATTCTATATTGCAAAATCAAGGCAGACAAGAAGTCATTTTACAGTATTGCTTTTATATACAATTACAGATAAGAACCTTTACCTCCTAAGGATTAGGAGCAGATCACCCAGTCACAAGAGACTTCTTCTTCAGGTTTATTTATCTTTTACAATGATACATTAAACATACAATCACAGTTTCCAACCTAGTGTCATTGTTGAGGATAGAAGTACCATCTGCTTCAGGATCTTGTTTCAAAACTGAGACACATAAAATACCTTAACAGGATTCTCAATTCTTTCTCTGACTCAAGCAACACTACTTTCATTATTTTTGTTAAAAATAATAAAAATCAAATGATCTTTTCTCTTATCCTCAAACACATTCTAACAAAACTTCAGTACAAAACGTAAGTCCCATTCATGAGGGCTCACATATGTTGACAGTCTCGACTATGACTCCAGTTCACTGAGTAATTTTTCATGACTCACTGACCTTTTCAAATAACCCAGAATCAAATGTGATCCTCTGTATATGTTAACATCAGAAACATCCACAATTCACAGTTTTGCATGGCTTACACATGAAACAAAAGGAATGCTGCTGTGTAGTAGTTTGTTTTGCCTGTAAGCATATGATTACATTCCAGTTTCAAAACAGGGCTCTCAGTTTGCAAGTTCACATATATCAAAATTGACAAGGGATTTGCCTGGACTCTTAGGTTATAGGACTATAGGATTTTGCATATTAGGTTCACAGGTGTCACAGTGTGGCTCATCAGGATTATGCAAGGACAACAGCCTTCTTCATCCACTGCAGCAGCTCTTTAGAAGTGACTGAATGACTGAGTAGTGAGAGCTGCTGAAGCCATCACCTACTTGAAATGAGAGAGCTAATTTTTAAAACTATTTGTCAGGGTGAGTTGTTTGTTTTTGATATGTTATGTATTTGTGGAGAACACTGTCTCCTCACATAAGCCAAAGACACTCCACTGCTTTCTTGTCTTCAGGGCTTTTGACAGGAAAGTCCCTATTTTGAACCAGGAAGTCAGAAGGAACTCAAACAAAAATTTGCTTTGAATATTTCTTTCAAGTCTGACATCTCAACCTAAAAAAAACCAACATTCTGAACTTTAACCACCTAATCATGCAGCACCTTCTTCAACACAAATCCATTATCTAAAGCTGAAAATAACTTGTTTTAACCAAAGACAGTTATCTTCTCTATTGCAGAGCTGATTAAGTTGGATGAAGTACATTTCTACAGGAAAAATTAGACATTACTTGAACTACATCTGATCTGAGAAAGTTTTAAAACATGTTTTCAGAACACGAATCAACATTTAAACTCAAATTGCTACTTCTATAGAGAAAGACACTCCCATCCACAGCACCAGTACCTTACACCAGCATTGCTACTGTTTGCAGCTAGAACATTGTTTCATCCCAGTTTTTTACTGCTATTATGGTCTTCAAGAGCATTCCTTCCCTTCCCTTCCCTTCCCTTCCCTTCCCTTCCCTTCCCTTCCCTTTCACCAAGAAAGATTTCAGAAGATGCCCAATAAAATAATCACATGTTATTAAAATAATCATTCTCAGACAAATCTCATTTTTTGCATCAACAACACGGGGAAAATAAATAAATAAATAAATAAAATCTACAACAAATATCCAGGAAGAGAAATGTGGAAAATCAGTTTACCATTCAAATGTTGTTTCATATTTGTTTTTTTAAACCATTATTTTAAGGTGTTTGTGTTATAAATATTACCTTTCATTTTCATAATTCAGTTTTCAGTCATGTTAACAAAGCCATGTAATTCTGTTACTCTTTTCCCCCTGCCCAAAGCAATTACTTATGTTGACACAAATAGGAAAATAATTCACCAGTAAGCTTAATTCATATAAATAAATAAATAAACAAACTAACAAAAAACCCAGCCCACAAACAAACAAGATAGATTAATTTCTTGTTTAGACGTAGTGTAACATATTGGATATGCAAATAGAAGATAGTTGTTTTCACGCTTATAGGAATATGAAAAATGTCAGCATGAAAAGTAATCTCCACTATTAGTATAAATATTTATCTTCAATGGCAGGCTTGTTGTGCACTTATTTACTTGCTAATTTTATCTGTTGGAATAACTGTTAGAAAATTAGACATAGGACTATATGGTGCATAAAATCTTTAAGAATTCAGTATGATTTGCTGTTGAAGTAGCCAAGCAATTGTAAAGGCTTAAGCCACACTCTTCAAATCAAAAACTTTTTTGCACTACACATCTATTTTCTATAACTAATCATAAATTTTCAAGTCTCTTGATTTTCTTAGGTCCAGTTATCATATTGATATGAATCAAAAACATTAATTTTTCTTTCACTTTTTTTCTTTTCTCAAGGGAGAAGGAAAATAAACAGGCGAACCACAGAATCTCATCAATATTTTCAATAAATTGATAAAAAAGAGAAGGGAAAAAAAAAAAAAAAAAAAAAAAAGAATTTTCTCTATACATGAAGCCTTTGTGGTCAGTTATTAAATTCTCTTTACATGTCTACTGCTGCAAAGATGTAAGCATCTCTGCACTGGGTATGATATTTAAGCTTTACAAGATTTGAAGTTTTATTGCTCGTACCTCCAACAGATTTCCTTGACATGAAAAAATAATCACGAGCACTTCAGTAAATGACAAAAGGATTTATTTTGTTTGTTTATTCCAATCATTACTCTCAGATGACAATATCTTTCTTTATTTTTAAATATGAACTCATATTCACTTCACTAAATGTGAAGGTCAAATAATAAAGAAATACAAAGTTTTCATTTGGCAAATGCAGGGAGAAAAGTATTGATTAAGTATGTGATTGAAAGTGAAATAAAAGTAAATATGAAGAATGTCTTGACTTAGTTCATTATGTTTTTCTACTAAAGTAAAACTAAAGTACTAAAGTAGATATCTCAAATATTGTCACTTATCAAGAAGAACGGGAAAGATCAGTAAATTGATCTAGATGGACTACATCATCTTAGATGTCTTTTCTAGTCTTAATGATTCTGTGATTCTACCTATGCAGATAAGTGGAAATTATTTACAAAAAAAAGTATAATTTAATATGTGTAATATGTATGAAATACAAACATATGGTCTACAAAGGAGGACCTGGATGTTTTGATGGACGTGAGTCATGAGCCATCAGTATGTCCCTGTGACCAAGATGGCCAGTGGTATTCTCAGGTACATTAAAAATAGTGTGGCCAGAAGATCAAGATGATCCTCCCCCTCAACTCTGCACTGGTGAGGTCACATCTGGAGTACTGTGTCCAGTTCCAGGCTCTTCAGCTCAAGAAGGACAGAGAGCTTCTAGAGAGAGTCTGGTGGAGGGTGTCAAATGATGAAGGGCCTGGAACCTTTTCCTTATGAAGGAAGGCTGAGAGAGCTGGGGCTGTTCAGCCTGGAGAAGACTGAGAGGGGTGTATGGGTGTAAGTCAAGTGTAATGGAACCAGGATTTTTTCAACAGTGCCTACTGACAGAAAAAATAGCAGTGGCATAAGCTGGAACACAAGAAGTTCCATCCAAAAATGAAGAACTTCTTTACTGTGAAGGTGACAGAGCTCTGGAACAGGACGTTTAGAGAGTCTGTGGAGCCTTCTCTGGAGAGAAGATATTCAAAATGATATTCAAAAAGAGAGAGAGATTCAAAACACACCTGGGCACAGTTCTACGCAGAGTGCTCTGGGTGTTCCTGTTTGAGCAGGGGGATTGGACTCAATGTCCTCCAGAACTTCGTTCCATACTCAACCATTCTTTGTGATTTTGTTTGAATTATATATATATATATATATATATATATATATATATATATATATATATATATATACATATGCTAACAATTCTATTTGTTTCAAAAAATGAAAGTGGGATTTTCTGTAGAATATCTTCAAAATAAATTGCTTTAGCCAAACTTTTATTATTTTTGTATTTGCATTTTATCTGCTAGATTGGTGATGTGCCAAGAAAAAGCAGAACTCAGCATCATCAGAAGTTATAATAATACCTTACTAGGCAACTGCATTCTAAAACAGAAGATATTTGACCCTGTCTCCCACACATACTGGATCTTAGAATTCTGGTGATTATTCTGACTGATAGATTTTCACCATATGGTGAAACAGAAACTGGGCTTGTAGATCCATTTTCAAGAAGACTGAAACACAATAGAGAATATAACCATGTGTCTAGCAATTACCCAATAGACAAGGGTAAGTTCCAGGACTTCGCACAGAGGCAACAAGGGATAACTAGGGGCAACAGAACATCTGTCCATTGTTGAAGATGGCTTTTTTGGAGGCCAGTTGGACTGATTCAAACCATCTTTCTAGGAAGCTTGAAGAGTAAGCTACACATGCTCACTGTGAGCTGTAATGTATGATGTGTCTGTCTGCCTTTCTACAGTTAATGTGATAAATATTCACACTGTGAATGTTCTGGCCTGATTATCAGGATCCATGTTCAGTTGTGGTTCAGTACCCTTCTGTCTCCTTTCCAGTCCTCAGAAATCAACACCATTACACCCATCACTTACCTAAGGTGCTTGTTTTTTGGTATAAGACCACACAGTTTGTTGAAAAGGATTATTTTTAACACAGAATATATGAGACAAAATAACTGTCCATGAAGTGCAACTCTTTTAAACAAAAGAAAACAAAACAACAAAAAGATGAATTTCCTATATTATTTAAATGAACAACCGGAAACACAGGAAGTTCCATCTGAAGTGTTACATGTATTTTTCCTGTGGTTAATGAAAGTAATTTGCTAGAGGTCTCTCAGAGCCTGTGTAGAAGTTTGACAGTCCGCCAATATTGTAACAGTGTATATCAACAGATACCCAAGCTAGATATTTGAACAATTACAGTAGCAATATCAAATTAATTTGATATGAAAAAAAAAAAAAAAAAAAAAGTATGGTTTCCAAAGACTTCTTCCCCTCCGTTCACCTTCCTCCTCCCATATTCTTCTCTTTAAACAGAAAATTTGGAAGAATAAAGAAAGAAAGGAAGCAAGTCTCTTTGAAAATTTCTTTGAGACATCAAAACAGAACTTTCGGAACAGTCGATGATTATAAAACATTCATTTTTCCTGCAGAAGTTTCTTTGAAAATCCTGATTAAAAATAATAATAAATAAATAAATAAATTCCATTTGTAATAAGTGTTGGCTTGTTGGGAAAGGATGCCCACTGTAAGAAATTGATTTCTTCAATCTTTAAATATCTTGGTTTGTTTGTTTCTTTGTTTCCTATTATTATTATTGATGCTACTGTTGTTAATATTTATAGTCACAACTGCAGTATCAGAACTGGTTCTGTCAGAAACATAAATAAACTTCACTAAAAACATATTATTTCATTCTTACAGGTGGTCTATCTAAAGAAAGAAAGAAAGAAAGCAAATTGTGTGGAAGGTAGGAAGCAGAGAAGGAGAATGATTGATTGATTTAGGGTACTGGTTAGGCTGCAGTTGGACTTGATGATCTTCAAGGTTTTTTCCAACCTGGGTAATTCTATGATTCTATGATTGATTTTGAAAGAGCAGTTCTGGAAGAATTTTGAAGATTAAGAGATAACTTTGTGCACCAGAAGAATACTGAAATTATTTGAGAAGAAAGCAAATTTGCTTGAAATAAACAGAGAACAAGAACTAGCTTCAGGTGCTGAGTATCAAGACTATAAGGAGACATCTTGAACAACAACGCCCAGTAGAGAGTACATTAACTGACCCTGCTATTGTTGTGTCTGAATGATTATGCTTTACAAAGAACCTCCATCTCCTTCATCTTCTCATCTTCACAAACATAGTTTGAATGCCTAAATACACAAACCACTATCCCCACCTCTATGGGAAGAAATAGTTATCTGTGAGAGAAACAAGGCTACAACAGCAGGTTCTTCTTTGCCTGTGGTGCCATTTTAAATTGTATCCCTGTGGGAGTTATTCAGCCAGCCCAGCCCAGCTCTCATGGCCATTCATAAGGTAGAACGGCTCATGAAGCAGGTCCTGAAACATCTTAGTTTTCTAGTACATTGTGATATTCAAACAAGGATCTGTTGGTGTTACACTACCAAGCTAAAGCTGTTACTGCAAAGTTTTCCATGGTCAATGACACAAAGTAGGATATTGAAAATCAGTGAATGGCAACTGTTTCAACACAATGATTTTTATTCCTCAATGCATCTGTAGCACAGCTTCCAAACTCCTACATTAACTTATCATTATCATTATCTCAGCCTATTTACCCATCTGTAAATTGGCTATTAATTTTGGTAGTGCTTTTATTATGATTTTTTATACTTCAATCCTCTAGTATATTTACAGAAGTTAATCTTAAGAAAATTTAATTTTAAGATGTTAATCTACTGTGTGAATATTTCTGGGGTTATGAACATTAAAAATTTTGCTCTTTTTCAGTGTGCAATAGTTGTGCATTTTGTATGTGGTTCCATGTCAAATATAGGAATTAAATATGAGAAGGAATATAGAGATAAGGATGAATTAAGGACATAACAAGATATTGCTAGTTGCCTTGAATAAATGGTTTTTAAAGTGCTTGTCTTGATAATGGCTTCAGGAAAATGTTCTATTTTAATATTTTATGTTGCTGACTTATAACCGATTTGATATTATCAAAGGCTGACCAGAGAGGTTGTGGAGTCTCCTTCTCTGGAGATATTAAAAACCTGCCTGGATTCTTTCTGATGCAACATGTTGTAGTGGACGTCTGTTAGCAGAGAATTGGACTCTATGATCTTCAGAGGACCCTTCCAACTCCTCCAATTCTGTGATTCATTATTTCTCAAGTAGTTACAAGTTTCATGTCATATTGCCTTATCAGAATTGTGGTTGTTTTGTTTTTTTTTTTTTGTTTGTTTATTTGGTTGGTTGGTTAGTTGGGTTTTTATTTGTAAGTACTCTCTTTATTAAAATTAAGGCTTCGTTGATATTTAGATGTGGTATGATATTGTCAAACTCCTCTGCATATCAATTCCAGCATAACTGACCATTTAACTGAAGCTCCATTAATGTTTCAGTGGATCAAACTACACAGATTTCAGGAAGAAATAAGATTGTAGTTTAAATGCAGATACTTAGCATCTGACAAATAGTGTCTTTCCAGAAAGAAGAAAAAATAGCACATGTTTCCATGTTTCTAACTGCTTTTCCTCTTCTGCCAGTCCTCTGTGAACAAGTGGTTATTCAGTTCTAGATATATATAGATATATATATATATATAGATATATATAGATATATATATAACTGAAGTTTTGTTTTCTCTTTTCTTTTACTCTCCAGCTTTACCAGTGCACTATTCCGCATTCCAGAGAGCCTGAAAGACAGTCTATTATAGAAACTTACTTTTTATTGACACAAATAGGATTGATTTCTTATGCACCCAGTCACAATCATAAGTTCTCATGAAAACATACATTTATAGATAGGAATTATTTTATTATTTTCCTAGAAATATGTTTTCCTTTCACAAGCAAAGAGCACATATGGATTCTAAAAATTCAGCACTACCATTTCAAACCTAAAGAGTATCATTGTTTCCCTGTCTAGAAAATCCTCCTCAGATTACATAGGTCCAGATTTTAATACTAATAAGGTCAATCTGCTGAAAGATTTACTATCAGTTCCATGTCTGGCACAGAAGTATCTCAAAATTTTACAGGTATTAGCACTTTGAAGCCATCAGTGCTCTAGTAAAATATACGGCCTCATTGTGGGTGAAGGAACAGGTTTTAATTGTCAAGGCCAGATCTCTGCCAGCCTCAAGATTCTTTATGTTTTCTGGCTCACAGACTGAAGGGAACTGAGAACATTTACAGCACCCTAACGAGGAATTAAAGAACTGCTGTGTCACAGAATCAAAGAACACTGTGAGTTGCCATGGACCCATGAGGATCATCGAGTTTAAACCCAGGCTCTACACAGGACCATGTAAACATCAAACCATATTTTTGAGAGCAATGTCTACTTAAACTCTGGCACCCTTGGGCTGTGACTACTGCCCTGAGGAGCCCGGTACAGTGTCCAATTACCCACTGGTGAAGATTTTTTTTCTAACATCTGATCTGAATTTCGTATGATACAGCTTCATGCTGCACCCTCAAGTCCCTCAGGTCCTGTTTCTATTGATTTCCAGTTGTTGATTTCTTTCATTCTTAATATTATGACATTTAGCATCATTTTTCGGTGCAACTTAGCAGCAGTCCAACCTAATCTGCTTGCTCTCTTCAAAGAAACATGAAAGTAATAAAAGAAACTCAGCACTCAGTGCTTTGAATCTTTTGGAATAGTCTAACAGTTAAAAAGTAATATGTTATAGATGTTTAAGAGGATTTAACTTAACAGCTACTACCAGCTGTATATGCAAGATGCATGCCTTAACACCTGTTCCATATTCTGAACATTTTTTCTTATTAACATGTAGGTTATGTTTTATGCTAAGAGTTCCCAGGGTAAATGTCCACATGAAATTTCTGTCAGAATGATATATTCCATTCATTTGATCAGCTGTAAATGGGTATGCCACTATGCACATTTGGAAACCAAATATGCTTTGTAAATTTGCAGCAGAACTGTTAAAATGTATATCCATGGTATCACAACTGATGTTGACTTATCTATTACATTTCCTTTAAAAAGAGAATCTTCAGATTTCTAACAATGTTTCTTTATTTTTCCCACTTGTTTTTGAAAAGCTCATGAGTTTGGTTCTCCCACAGAAGTGTGTCTCCACTCTGGGAAAATAATTATCTGCCAACAAAGCATTTAGGAAATTCCTGGCTAAAAAAAAAAAAAATAATAATTATAGCACTAATTGTTCCTCTCAATACTGTTTGTATAGGAACTATGTTGTTAATATCTAATCCTATTTTTTTTCTGAACGGTGTGAACCCTTCTGAAACTCAGCTATCACAGTGTCCAGGTTTAGAAGAGTATTTCTAATCCTATAGGCCTCACTGTATTACAGTGTTATCAAAACAAAGAAAGTATGTGGATATTATTCTGTTCTACAAGTTAGAAAATGAACTATTTAAAACTTTATTTGAAGCAATTAATTCTATGTTGATCACTGAAAAGAACAGCGTGATATAATTGCAAGTAAATCTTTGAAATGAATGTTGGTGAGTTTCAATGTTGGTGATTTCAATTAATCAGTGAGTTTCAAAGATATCTATGATGACCATTTACTAAAACAAGAAGTTACCTAAAATTCAGGGTCCCATGGGTTGTTTTGTTGCAGGGAAAGGACAAAACTGAAATCTATGATATTTTGTTGTTTTTTTAACAAAGTTATTGTGAAATCCTATTTTCTTGAATAGTGAGGGAAACTAACAAGAGAAAACGTTTTCTTTGCTAACAGCTTCAACATGTGCTTGGCAGTTATTTCATGTCCTGTTGGTTTGATTTTTTTCTTAGTCACTCTACGGACAACTCAGATGTCTCCTTAATACTTTTCAAGGAGTTTTTTCTTTTCATTTCACGGAATGATTACAAAAATATTGGCTAACAAAAGTATTTTCTTTTAAATTCACTTTTAGAACATGACCTGCACTTATGTTTAGAACAGGGTAATCAGGGTCTATTAACTTCTTATAACTATCATAAATGAAGAACACTCATTCCACTCAATCTACTAGCAGACTCATTAAATCAAGAACATCTTCCCATGCTTCTAAGAAAAAAAAATAATATAATAAAGAAAATTCTATTGGCCCCACTGTTTTATCACCCTAAACACATGCAAAATATTATATGAAAATTTGAAATGGATAAACATTGATTTTTGAAGTCTTCTGCCCTCACTAAAACAGTTTGCTCTTCTTAACACCATTTGTAATCATTTGACTGGATGTAGAGCCTGACATATTGGATTTGCCTGCATTTATATTAATTATTCAATAAAAATAAAGACAAGAATATTTTAGCTGACTTTCTAGTGTTATGGAGTCCTAAAATAAGGTTGTGCATAGAAAGAAAAAAGCCATAGATCAATGTACAGAATTAAAGATAACACTGATTAAGACCAAAGGCAGGCTCTGTGTACAAGAAGCGTCTTCCTTCTCTCTTCATAGTTAACTTGTGTCTTGCCATTGGAGTATCCTGTCAGCTCAAACATGAGTGCATTTATCCTCTCAAAACCCTACAGAGAAGCAGACAATATTTTGGAACCCATAATTCATATGTACATACTTCAAATGTATACAAATATCATGTGGAAAATCCATGGTAAAAGAAGAACAGAACTGTGAATCTCAACTCAGTATCTTAACATATCCTTCACATAAAAATAATAAGAGTTATCATTTGTACAATAATTTATTTGCTCAAACCTCAGGCTATCTTGACACCTATATTGTATAAGTAGAAACTACCCTTTTATTTCTAAATTTTTAATTCCCACCAAAAGTTATTTTAAAAAAATTAAATCTTGCCATTTCTGGTCTCAGTTATATGGACTGCCTCTTATCATCCCTATCTATTATTACAAACACATTAGCAATCCTAAACTAATTATTTGTATCATAACTGAAGAAAAAAAACACTTAATTTGGAAGTTGTTTCCGATGTGCAAGTACATAAGTAAAAACATAAGCAAATGAAACAGTTTAGAATTCTGGAAAATCTTGGCGTTTTCCATATGTATTCCAAATACCAAATCCCAAATTTGGTGTTTGTCTGATTTAAACAGGGAACAATGATAATTATTACATAAAATCATCTGAACAAGATTTTTTTTTTTCAGAATAAGTATTTTAAGCACAAATCTGAAATGCTGTTCTAGTCTTGAGGAACTAAGGAACTGCGAATCTTCAGAGGTACCAGTTTCACTGTCAGTGTCATTATTGGAAAAATTAGCATTTGAATACCCTTGCAATGTGGAATAATTTGTTTCTTCCTTGTGAAATTGTTTAGCATTGACAGACTTATCACCGTTCCTTCTTCACAGCTGCTGGAGATGGATCAGTTAATCAATAGTGTCCAAATTGTAAATGTTCTCATTCTTCTGCTAGTTGACAAGTTCAATGTATTCTTATAGCTACAGAGCTAAATACTGAGGAAACAAAATGCACCTGCTATTTCCAACTGAGGCTGACTTCACAGAACCAGAAACTGATGCATAGATGACACCAGAAAAACAAGTGAAAGTTTTTCTGAATCTACATAATAATCACTTAATTTCTTAAATATTATATAGATACATACATATATATATATATACCTGTGAGTATGAACTTTGCTGTGTATATATACAACACTATAAGGAGCGCAGTAATGAGCCAGCTGGTGTGGAGCATTATTATGAAGCTTTTATATACTATGCAATGGAAAAGAAAGGAGAAACGCAATAGGGAAATCTCAAACACTTCTTGTTAACTTAAACTATTTAAAATAAACGATTATTCATTAAGATTAAGGCAGTGTTATAGCCCATTTTTTCACAGCATTCTTACCTCTTAAACAGTTTAAAATAATGCTGCTTTCTTACTTCATGAGTAAAACAAAACAAATTCATTTTTTTTTTCACCTTCTCTTCCTAAAATAAACCAGCAAAGCAAATCTCTAGCAACATAGCAGGGTCTTCTTATATTCAGAACTACTTTGGCTTGGTATGAACATGAAGAAAGAGATATCAATCCCAATTTCAGAAGGAAAAAAAAAAAAAAAAAAAAAAAAAAGAATAAAAATTGAAAACTGCTTCAAACTCCAATTTATATTATCATTTATGGTAACGTTTATACCTAGTAGACTTCTGACACCTGATTCAGATATTAAATCATTATATTATATCCTTATAACATCCACAGTAGAACTGTTGCCACTTGACTAAAATACTTGCCTCACAAATATCTCAGAGCACTAATTCTGTTTTCAAATGAGAGATTAGGATCCAGATTAGCAAGGCCCTCAACAAAATGTGTCATATCAGAAACAGAGCACCAGAATCATAAGGATAGTCCCAGCCCGTGGCACTTGGCACCTCCCTGGGGCTAGGTGTAGGCCAAGTCTGGTCTGTGGGTCTGCAGGTGGACCCAAGTGAGCAGGAGACATGCCTGGGCAGGGCCCTGGGGAGATAGAGCCAGGCCCTGTTTTGACCTCACTGGTGCGCGGGCTGAAAGCCTTGGTTTGCTGTGGGGTCCTAGAAATAGGTAGGAGTAGGTGGGGCTGGCAGAACCAGTGTTGCTATCAGGGCAATTACAATTCAGTTCCTGCGAACATCCACTCTACTGCATTTGTCCTATGTGGAAGAGAAAGTCTCTCCAGACTGAAGTTGAGAGAATAAAATTGTGTGGCAAATGAGAGATTTCTATCTGATTTTCAAGTCAGGCAGGAAATCCTTAATAGTAAAAAAAATTGCACCAAGATGAATAAATATGGCCTCAATCCCATGTTTCACCAACAACTGTATCAAGAAAAATTACAGAGATTATTCTTCATTGGAAAGCAGCTGTGTGAATTTCCTATATCTCTTCTGATATATAGGAAATGCAAAGTATTCAGTACCAACCAGAAACAGAAAGAGGGAAATTACAGTCACTGCAGTAAGAACTAAGTCATAGAGCCAAACTGTGGTGATTCTCTTCTACAGATAAAACCTTATATCAGGTGCTGAGGATAAGCCTGAAAGAGTACCCATTATTGGAGACCCAGATGGCAAATTTCAATGTACAGGAAAAGGATAACTTCATTTCAGGGCTGGATGAGTCAAAAGTAGCTCAGGGGCAATCACCAGTTCAACTTCCTTGAAACCACTGATATTACATTTAGCTGTGTCTTCAATCAGTTCATGTTTTCACAAAGGATCTTTGCAATTGCCTCTTATAAGACCAGTCATAACATCAAACTGAACACTCAGGACTCCTTAGCTGTAGAAGGAAAAGCTTTTTTAACTAAATTTCTTGAAATAATATGACAGTCTTCCTTTCTTCAATATACCCTCTAACAACTACATTTCTGTACAATGCCCACTTTAAAACACCAGTGCAAAAGAGAAGATCTTTTTTATGCCTTCCAGATCTATATTATCTGCACTTCTACTTAGTCAGAAAGGCAATGCAGTTTTGCAGAAATTCTAATCTGTCACTGAGGAATGCATACAAAAATAGATGTCACTGAAAGATTAGTGAGAGCATTATAATTATTTTCTAATTTCAAATAGAAAATTCTTTTTTGGTATCATTCATGTTCATAGCTGCAATAAAAGTTACATCTCTCTCTTTCAAATACAACCAGAACTGTGACCATCTACTGTAATTCTTTTTCAGCAATATATTAAAAAAAAAAAAAAAAAAAAAAAGCAAATTTGAACTCAACAGGAGTTAAAACTAGGTAAATTACAAAAGCTGTTATCAAGTCAAAATTATAGATGTGTCATTTTTCTTAGCTTTTCATCTCAAAGTGACTGAAATCTGATAGCATCTATTTATCAGCTCAAATTGTGTCTGAAAAAAATGTTATTAAAGTATTATACAATTCCAAACCCAAAAAAGCTCAAACATCTAGAACATTACAATGAAATACTCAAAATTTTAGCTGGAGATTGAATTAAAGTTTCTGAATACAAATCACTTTTGTGCTTTCAATTAAAGGTGAAAGATAAAATCAAAAGACTAAACATACAAACCTAAATGTCAAAGCTCTTGTTCATCTCTACTTGGAACAGAACAAATTCATTCCATATGAAAACACATTAAATATACTACATTCTTATTTCACATTAAAGTGAAGGCCTCAGCTTCATTCCAAAATGTACTTGTCACTCTTGCCTTTGAATCAGGGGAAATATAGAAAATTCACGTAACAGAAAGAAAAAACACAATAATAAAAACACACAAAACCAAAGAAAACAACCCTTTAGAGACTATGGAAAGCACTGGGGGTCAACTGCGGATTTTTCTAACAATTCTGATATCCCATCAAAATAATTTGATCAAGTCTCCAGAACACTTTCAAAAAGTTATTCTTCCTTGGAAAGAGAACAGAAGGGATCTTAGAACAAAATGATTTACTAGTCCTTATTGTTTACACGAAGCCCAATATTTAGTTAAGTCTTAATTTTATGGAAGAAAACTAGACAGAAAGTTATACATTTCTTCATATTGCCTTTTAGGCAGCTATATTTCTGAACATGTTTAAATTATGAATCCTTAAAAATCAAGGGATCATTATCTTTTATCAGCTAAAATAGAAGTGATATTACAATTCGGGACATGTGGACATTCCATTGGCTGGAAAGTTGTCTAGCAGAAAAAGACCTCAGGTACTAGTTAGCAGGTGATCAAGATGGACAATAGCACCCTGGCTTTTATCAGAAATAATGTAGCCAGAGGACTAAAAAAGTTATGGTCCCCTTCTATGCAGAGCTTTACCTCAAATGTGTTTTCTCCCTCACTATAAGAAGGATGTTTTCTTACTCAAATCTGAGCAGAAAAGAGCAACAAAGATGGTGATTGGACCAGAAAACATAACTGACGTGGAGTGACTTAGGGAACTGGGGTTGTTTAGTCTGTAGAGGAGAAGGCTGAAGGGAGACCTTATCAGTCTCTAAAACTACTTGAAAGGAGGTGACAGTGAGGAAGCTGTTGGTCTCTTTTCTCAGGTGACAAGTAATAGGACGTAAAAAGCAGCCTCAAGTTGCCAAGCTGAAAGATTATGAAATGAATGTCTACTTTTTTCCCCTGTTTCTCCTTGCAGGTCCATTTCTCACCCTTTGTGCTTAAGCCTTCAGTACTTCTGGTGTAAAAATTAATGGAAAGGGCTGTGATAACTGTAGCCAGAGAATTAAACAACTCTGAGTTTAGTTTTGATTAGTACTTTCTAATTAATATTTTCTTCTCCCTGTTGCTATCATAAACACCTTCCCAAACATTCCTTACCTAAATGTCTTTTGTCTGCCCTACTTCAAGGAACAATCAGCAAAATTAAATATGAGAAATTACTATTAAATTAGATAGTCGTATTTTAGGTATGAGCAATCTGATGGATGGAACAAGTGACTCATGGAGAGTCCTTGCCCCAGTGTCACAGGTTGCAAATCATTTTTAGTATTTTAGTATTTCATTTAGTATTTTAGTATTTTAGTATTTTATATATAATTATTACCAATTCAGTAATTAAAGGTTGTTTTAACAGGTGTAGCAGTCCAATTCTATCTCATTGTCTTTTAAGTTAACAGGAAAGGAATTAATCGGATAAAGAAGCAGACTACTATAAGAAAAAAAAAAAAAAAAAAAAAAGGTAGTGTGTGCTATTTGGGCTCACATGTCTGCAGAGAGAGTAAACACATAAATCGTAAATCAGCTCTGTCTCAACTGAAGCCAGGACAATCTATGTGGGTCATGAATTGTAAGGGAGTACTTGCAGTTAAATACCAAGGCTCCCCTCATTCCTATAGCTACCTGACAGAAATGATAATATGGAGCATTTCTTTTGTACCACAGAGAGGAAAAGGAAGCGCATATAAGCACTAAAAGGAAACTGCGTTTATTAAACAGTAGAACAGGTGACAAGAAGTAACCCAAGAGTCTTGGTAACCCAAGTCTTGGGCATTAAAAATTGCATTTAAAGATACAGGCTGGACTGCTGCAGGAATTGTAGAGAAAGACTGGGCATGTGATCAGCCTTGCTGAAAATCCACATGCCGTCTTGGAGAGGGGTCCTAAGTGCTGTGAAGTCTGGTGAGTTTGCTGATTCTTGGCCTTGTCTCAAAATGAACTCAGCAGCTGTCTTCTAACCACAATGGATGCCCTGTGGGCTTGCAGCTGACTGTACAGGCCATGTACCCTCTCAGGACCACTGGGGCTGATGTGAGTGACCCTATGCAGCTCTGGTTTGTTCACACATCACAAGCTCACATGCGTGAACTGCTCCTTTAATACACTGAGTACAACTGCAGCCAACAGGAAAAGAAAGCAACTAAGAGAGCAGGGGAACCATAACATTTGAAAGGAACTCTTGGAAACTCAAGTGAACCACAGCCGTAATTTTCAACTGTTGTATCAGTCTGGAAGGGTTCTTAGATTTTTTAAAATAATTTCATGAGATCAGGCTTTGCAACTTTGCAAACAGGGCAGTTGCTATCACAGACCATTGTGTTAAATTGACCATTATCCATTACAAACTTTGAAGTAACTTACTGTGGTTGCCTACAGTGGTTTCTGCTAATGTGACATATCTCCATCTAAATATCCAGAAACTTTTCACATGTGAAACTTTATAGGTGTTTTTTCCTGTTCACTATATTCCTTATAATTTTAAGCTTATTACATAGCTTTAAAAGGAAATGTTATGAATGGATATATAAATAGAAAAGATACATTTCTAAATTCACTCATACAGCATGGCCAACTTCTTTTCTACTCCTTTTTCTTTGGTGACAAACTGTTGAGATAGAAATCATTATTAAATAGAAGCACGTACATACAGGAGTTTGTGTATCATAAATTAAAGAGAAAAGAATGGCATAACATACAAAACATATGTTTAAAAATCAGGCTTAAACTCATATGGAAGGATTTAAACTTTCCCTGGGGCAAGATTTTCATGTTATATCTTGAAAAAGAAATGAAGTTCTAAGTGTCTCTCTTAACAAGAACGCTTATTGCAGAAATAGAATGTTCCTCAGAACCATTGTGTTGCTTAATTCTTATTAAGTATACATATCAATAAATATGTTTTAATCCCTTTATCTAAGAGTTTCAGAAAGCTGTTTTGAGTTATCTGTCTGTATTCTTCACTTTCAAGTTCCGTGATGAGCAAGCATACAACAGCTTTTGACATAGAACACCATGCGGCCTGTATTGTCAAACAGCTTTTTTGGAGAAACGATTTTCTGAAACTAACAGGTTAAATGTTGTGGATTGTTCTAATGATGCTCATCGCTGTCAAAAAGTACAGAAATAGAATTCCAAACTTAGCATTTCAATTGGAACTGACTGCCAAAATACCCTCATGATCTAGTCCAATTGTGCTTTGCTTTCTGCATAGTTTTCTTCATATTTTTTAATTCTCCTGCAAGGAATTCTGCTATTCAAAACTGATAAGAACCAGTGAATGAAGTTCAAAGCTCACTTTAAAATTGATACAATATTGATAAATCCAAGTCTTAAAAATTTAGTGTGAACTATAACCAGAACTTATAAGAAGTGTAATATTTGACAACAACAACAACAAAAACGTCAATGTCTTTCATACACATTTAAAATTTCCCTTCTCTATTCAGGAGGAAAAATGTTTTCGGTTTTTCAGAATGTATCTTAATATAAAGGCCATGCTATCACACAAAATGGTTTGCAAATATGCTATTTCTAAGACAGTCTAACATTCTCCATTTCAAGGTGATGTGAATAAATTCTTAGATTAATACTTCTTTTAATAAATGGTAATGATCTGATGATCTGATTCATTTCAAAATGTCCACAAACAAGGGCTAAAGTTTAGATATGAGTTATTTTGATTTCTCCTTTTTTGCATCATTTTTCAATATTTTGGTTAAAGTTCTTGTTATTATTAATTTCTGATATCAGCAATATCTTTTGCTGTGGTCCAGACTCTCAGAAGTGTGACTTCCATGTCACATTTACGTGCTTGGAATAGCAGTTATGAAAACCCTGATTCATAATGAAAAAGTGTTAGTAAAACAGATCTGAGAACCAAATAAGAGCTACTGGTGCTTTAGAAGGAAGACTATGGTATTGTCATGTTTCTTATGAACCTAGAACTGTAAACAGTGAACATGTCTACACCAGGTGCCATGATAGGAAAATACAAACAATACAAAGGAAAATTTGGTGTTAGTTTGCATTTTTGAAGCAAGACATCCACATAAATAACTTATGTACAGATTTATGCAAATATATACATACATATATTACTGCTTTCATCTTTTCCCCTAAGTCTTGGAAGTGGTTTGATCTAGAAAAAATAGAAACATATGTGTTCAGAAAACAATCTTGAATAACAAAACCATTTCCATTAAGGCTGGAAAAGACCTCTAAGGTCAAGTCCAACTATTAGCCCACCACCGTTGTGCCCTCTGTCCCACATGCCTCAGTGTGACGTCTATGCAGTTCTTGAATATTTCCAGGGACAGTGACTCCAACACTTCCCTATGCAGCCTGTTCCAATATCTCACCACTCTTTCTGAGAAGAAATTTTTCCTTGTATTCAACTGGACTCTCCCCTGCTGCAGCTTGAAGCCATTATGTCACATCCTATCACTAGTTACCTGTGAGAAGAATCTGAAATTCATCTCACTACAACCACCATTCAGGCAGTTGTAGAGAGTAATTAAATCTCCCCTCCTATTCTCCTAACTAAACAATTCTAGTTCTCTTATCCACTCCTCATAAGACTTGTGCTCCATACACCTCACCAGTTTCATTACCCTTCTTTGGAATGCTCAAGAGTCTCCATGTCTTTCTAGTAGTCACTAGTGCTAAGTAGAGAGGGACAGATTATTGTATCCCAAGTTTTGCTGACTACACTATTTCCAGTACAAGCCAGAATCCATTGATCTCCTTGGCCAGCTGGGCACACTGCTGGATCATGTTTAGTTGGCTGTCAACTAACACCCCCAAATCCTTTTCTTCCATGCATCTTTCCAGCTGCTCTGCCCTAAGATTGTAATCACTGTTGTGACTGAATTGTAGGAACATCGCTTCATCTTGTTAAAGCTTAGATAATTTGTCTCAGCTCATCAAGACAGTTGATTCAGATCTCTGTGTAAAGCCTTCCTACACTAAAGCAGATCAACACTTCCTCCCAACTTGTTGTCACTCTAAAACTTATAGATGGTGTATTTAATCCCCTTGTCCAGACTGTCAATACATATTAACATTACACAGGATCAACCTCAATACTGAACCTTGAGAAATAATATTCATGACCAACTGCTAGCTGGATTTAACTCCATTCACCATCACTCTCTGGGCCTCTCCATCTAACCAGTTCTTTACCCAGTGAAGAGTACACCTGCTTAAGCTGTAAGCTGCCAGCTTTTCCAGAAGAATGCTGTGAAATGTAAGAGAATTACCGTCAGAAAAGTATTGTTTTTCTTCTTATTTATTTCTTCATCAATTAAGTTGTTTCGTTTTTTCCAAAATTATAAATATGTTAACAATATATTCAAGATCATTGTTAGTAAAATAGGATGGCAAAGATGTTATCTTTATGTAATATTTTAACTGAAAAAAAAAAAAAAAATCAGATTGTTGTTCCAAAGTAGGTAATATTTTTATGCACTGTGGAAAACTACTGTTTCTTGGAGGAAGGAGATTCTCCTGTAGATTTATATTTCAAATTATTTATCCAAATGTGCATTTCCACTGCATGCCTTCCAAATTCATGTGCTACATAAGGAAGTGGAAAGATGTTGCAAAATCAATGAGGAAACGTGTGAAATGAATGATCAAAACACTGTTTATGTGAAATGTAAAAAGTACTTCTGACACTCATTCTGTGTACATTAAAGCAACAAAAATAAGACAGTGCCTTTTGCATATGCCATTTTTAATGCTGTGTGTGATCAACTTTCATCGTATGTATTTAATTAATAAAAAATGACAAGTTCATGCTGGTAATAATTAGTGTTGACTGATTATACATAGCACAAGACTGAATCAACATAACCTTTAAAACAGTACAATAACTCCATCAACATACAATCTCTACTACCTCTTTATCACAAAAGGCCAAGGCTAGATAAGAAAGAAAATTAATTTTTAGCTGTTAAGATGATCACACTGGTCTTATTAAAATTCACCCTCAGTGTTGCTGCAAAATTGTATCTTTAAGGAGCAACACTGTATAATATTTGAGAAGATACCATATTAAAATGGAGGCAATAGCTTTAAGATTAGATCTCTCTTTTATTAATGAAACCTATTTTTTTATATAGAACAGTATATTCCCTTCAGATTCTTTGAAGATAAAAGTAATCAAATACAGGAAAAGATATCTCATACAATTATATGATTTGATGCTCATAGGTATAAAGCGCAGATGTGGGGTTTTTTGCATCTCAGATTAATGATATTATTGAAAGTGGCTGTTGTAGATTAAGAAGTTACAGAAGAGTAGATACTAATTTAATTCAAGAGTTACAGAAAATACTTTGCAATGGGTCAAAGTGCAGAAGATTAAAGTTCTGGTAAAAGCATTAATTTCCTTCAAATGATTTTCATATCAGCAGAAATGTGAATGCTGACACTAAAGAAACCTTAGGTTGCTCTATATATCCCAGTTTTTAAAAGCAAATATCAATGAATGTGGTTGATGTCATATTTGATCTCCATTATAAAAACTGAAAACTATTTAAGAAAACATGTAATTACTTTTATACTCTCTGCAGCTAGTGTAAAAATGACAATGAAATGTTTGTTGTCTGTACAAGGGTACTCTCAGGAGATGAAGTTTTAGATCAGTACTATAAATTAAAAACATCACCCATAAACTAGTAAAAAGAGCATTGCAAAGGAAACAACCATCTTTATCAGTATAATAGTCTGATGATCTTTGTGTTTCACAATATGTTTTAAACTATTGGAAGTAACAAACTTAAATTCTTTGAATGAACATATTTGATTTCTATAATTCTCATTTACTATCTTTCTCTAGCTGTTGTATAGATTAACGTAAAAAGAAAAGAGAGGGTAAACTCAAATAAAATCCTGTTAAAATGCAAATGATATGAATTTCTAGGTAATAAAGCATGTTTTATGCTTGGAACATTAATGATCACAGTAGTAAAAAGTATATGGCATATTTTATGTACCTTTATCTTCTCTTCCTTGTGTTCACTTAGATGAAAATTTCAAGATAGAGTATTTCTATTTTATTTATTTTATTATTTTATTTTATTTTTTGCCACAAAATGATTAAGAGCCTTAGAGCCCCATTTTCTTAATTACATTCTTTGTTTCCTTTATATACATATGCAAGTAACGTTATCAGATAATAGCAACCAGTTTAGGGTAAAGTATCTGGTGAATATCAATGTAGATTTTTGTTCACAGGGTAGAATGCAAATGTCTTAAGCACCTCTTTCATACTAAGTACTTGGTTTGACCGTGTTTTGACTCATATTTCAAATACCCATTGCTATTAGTCTTTTCTGAAAAAAGAGGTAACTACTAAGACACTACTTAGACACCTCATTTTTTCTATGACTCTTTCTTAAGGTTTTCAGTTTCTATGGTCTTCCATTCGATTTTGATCCCCAGTTAAGCTGCAACTCTCCTGTCTGCAATCAATTCTTCAAAAATGGATTTGTTACTCACAAAACAGACTTTTTTTAAGAATAATTTATCTTCCCATTCTGAAAGAGTTAACCATGGCTGCAATGTACTTTGCCAGTCTGGCCAAGATTTTTGAATTATAAAGTTACTCTCAGATACATTTATTTAGAAACTTGGAAATCCCTTTTTATCCAGCATTCCTTTTGGACCTTGATGGGTGTTGTTTGAGGCACTTCTATTCACAACAGAACTATATTTTCAGAACAATTATCTACAAGGGCTTTTTGTCAAACTAAAAGTAGAACAGTATGACCTGTGTGTGTAAAAACAGAATCAGGGCAGAAACATCCTGATCATACCTGCTGAGGGATCCTCTTGGAGAGAAATAGATGAAGCAGAGTACAAGTGGGAGAGCAGAATGGGAATTTGATTTACCAAACACAGATTTTTAATGTGACCTGGGAATTGTTTGCAGTTTGAACTACTACTTATTCTCAATTTTGTTGAACAATAGGAAGAAGTCCTATGTAAATTAAGCACTTATATTTTAATATTAAAATAATACTGAAACTTTATTGGTGCTCTTCAATATGTCCACAACTGACAAAAATTACTTTATATTATTTTGTGACTTTTCTTATTTTTATTTGACATAATTTGTAATGTGATGATTAGAGCAATAAGAAGGATACTCAGTTACATCTTTGTGCATTTAGGTGCTTGGAATCCAAAAGGAGTAATCACAAAGTAAATGCTCTAAAGAATTTTAAAGACATTATAAGACCAATCATAAAAATATTATAAAACAACAAATATGGTTGTAAGCACACTAAAACTATCAGTGCTTTAGTTGTTGCTGAGCAGTGAAGTATAAATATAAGGTGTTATCTTCATACAGAAAATGAGCTTTTTATCAATTGGCCTAATAGTGGGGGAAAACTCAAACAGCTAGCAGAGAGTCCTAATGGTACAAAACAGTAATAAAACACCTCCCTTTCTCAGGCAATAAGAAGTCTAGGGATTTGATTTTTCTTTCATTCTTCAAGTTGCTTTTTCATGTGTAGTATACTTATGCTGAATCATAACTTTGAAAAACTTATATTAATAGATTCTTATTTTTTAAAACTCTTGATCAATACCAAACAATCCCTGTACATCCCAGACACTGTCTGACAGAATTACTCAGCTTTACTGAAAATAATGATACCACCACATCATATGGAAGTATTGGCATATCTTCTTTGCTTTTGTTTGCTATTATTTATTTCTTCAGAACACAATGCATTTTATAAGATAAATGTATATGTGTCAGTTAGATGAAGAGAAATGTTCAAAAATCTTACCAATAATTGCTGGTTCTCATTTATTGGTCAAGGAAGAGAGGAGGGAGGAAAGACATAAAAGAGCTACATCTAGATTATACATTATAGCTATATCTGCTATAAATTACAACACAATATCAATGTTCCCATAAATGATAGTCTGCATCCAGATAACATATATGATATAGACTGTAAAATATTTGTGTTTCTCTGGGTTCAATTGGAACTGTTTTGAGTAATGTATGAGCATGCACAAAAGAATTCTAGACATGGTTAAATACTATGAGTCAGAAAGCTATAATAAATCACTGGGGAGAGGCAAAGAAGTTGTTTTCCTGTGTCTTTGCATTAGTTGGATATTCTTCAAGTTACGAAGTTTCAAAGTCTTGTTACTTCAAGCCCACATTGTGGAGGTTTCTCTGCTTTTGTTTGTTTATTTGTATGTATGTTTGTTGTTGTTGTTAGCTGTCTTTCATTACTAAGAAGTCATGATGCTAATTCTAGTGAAAAAATAACGAGAAGGTCCTTTACTAGAGGTCAGAACACTCAAGATCTGTTCCTAAAAATTGAGCCTTTTAAATTAATTAATTAATTTTTTTTAGGTAAGTAATAGAGTTCTCCTAGTCTTATTTTTTCTTCCATTTCCTCATATAATTTTCATAGTATGATTTAGAAGTTTAATACACCTGAAGTACAAGAAGGCTTATAATGAACCTGTCAAAGGGATTGCTTGTAATTTACTTGTAAAGATATTATTTCCTGAGAACGTGTAGTTCTTCCTGAGATGCTGCAGAACCCTGAAAATGGATGCTGACAGCATTGAATAACACCCAGTGGTAGCTGCTGTCCTCAAATGCTGGCTGAAATATCTGAGTAAACTGAGGCTTAAATCAACTTGATCTTGCAAAGAAAAAATGTGTTGTTGGTTTTTTTTTCTAACTGAATACTTATAAAATAATGGAGCCTTGTGGTGTATAAATGCATCTTTCTACTTGTTAACATGCTTTTAACAAGTTTAACAGCTACTAGCTGTTTTTAAGGCTACTAGCTTTTAACTGTTTCTATTGGCAACTCATTAAAATTGTAGTTTTAAACGGTTGAGCAGAACAAACAATGAATTTTACATAGGCAGGCATTCAGACAGCGTGTGAATAAGGAATTATTTCTCACTGTCTCTTTCAGTGCAGCAATTCGGACAGCAGGTTGTCCAGAGGGTTTCCTGCAGTGTGCTAATGGCCTCTTTAGGGAGAAAGATAATGGGAAGATGATCTGATTTAGTGACACAGTCCTTAACGTTTGTAAATCCTGGGTTATACTCAGCAGGTGACAGAACATGGCTCTTTGTGCTTGAGAGCTAGCAGAAAAGATCCCTTTCTGTCATTCTTGTCTCAAAAAGAGAAAAGGAAAAAGAAAAAAAAAAAGTGAAAAAAAAAATTGCAAAAATAAAAATAAAAATGAAACAGTACATTTTTCTGTGGTACTTTCCTCTACCAGACACACTGGTCTAAATAATGAGACACTGTACCTATTCTCTCTTTTTCTGTAAGAGTTTCTGACCACAACTGCATTCCAAAATAGATCTAAACAGCCTTCCTCTAAACAGCTTCCTCTCAGGGAGAGTCAAATTAGACCCATATAACACAGGCTAGTATAACCAGAAGGGAAGAATTATCTTTAGTTATGCAATTAACTTGTTTCCATATTTAAACTATATAACTAATATTATTAATGTACACCTTAAAATCTAATTTTTAGAAGTCATAACACACGTTACTTTGTGAATTTAGGTACTAATTATTCAGGTATTTTTATATTCTGTCACATCATTCCTTGTATGTAAACTTTTTACTTCTTACAGGCTCGCTGAGCAGTGTTTATGCAATCACATATTGAGAAATATGGAAGATATCTCTTCATAGGATGTATTGGAATTTTATTTAATATTTCTTCCACAAGTCAAAATCAGTAGATTTAGCCCAGTTTTAACAGATCACAGTGTAGCTCCAAATGCATTGTCAGCACTATATGTCTTCATGCAATACATTTTCCATTTATATATATATATATATATGTTATTTCATGAAAACTGTTTTTACCATTTCTTTTTCTTTTTTGAAAACCACTACTGCTGAAAATAAACTTCTGTCTTATAATCTGTTCTCTAGGTACCAAACAAATCAAAGCAATTCAGTGACTATATGACTGCACTGTAACTATACAATGTAACTCTCTCTGACTAATCCTAGTGTGACTCTGACATAATACCTAGGTCAGAATGAAAGTAATGCCTTCTATTTATTTCCATGGAAACTACACCAGATACCAAGAGCACAATGAGACTATTTGATAGGGCAAATTCTCAGCTACAAAACATTGTTAACACAGTCACCACCAGCAGCTACGTATTTTTGCCAGTGACAAATAGAGCCTGTATGCTGTGTTAGAAAAAAAAACAAACAAACAACATCAACAAAAAAAAAAACATGGGTGTCTGGAATGTGGTTTGCCTTTCCCATCAGTGTTGCCACTGCTGAAATGTATCCTCCACTGCCTCCCTGTCCTAGTATGGCCAAAACTCAGAACTAGGCATGGCAGCAGTGTTTTCATGTGATGTCATATATACTACATTCTCTGTTAAAAAAGCATGATGTATTGATTCTCCAATGAAAATTACTCTGGTAGTTATGTATATATTAGCCTTCCGCGTTGCTTGCCAAGCTACTGGAAAGCTACAACATTAATTATAATGTATCAGTCCTAGCTGAGTGAACTATTTCTAAAGGATGTGCTCTTTGCTTACTTTTTCTAAGTAGCATCAAAGGTTTGTCAAGTACTGACATAAAACATACAAATCTATCTGGACATTAATGTTTAAGCTTCTGGCAAGGTTATGTTACTTCTTTACAGGAGCTTTAACAGATCCTCCAGTTCAGACAAAACATCAAACACTCTTCCAAAACACTGAAAGAACTCTACAGAGGTCAGAACATGCCTGAGACTGTTTGGAAAATGGTTTAGAGTTTCTAGTACAGTCAGCAGGAAAATGATTTTGCAGAAACCAATAGATTTTCTCAAAAATCATTTCATTGTTTTATTTCTTTTAACAAAAATAGAAGTAATAATGGCATTTTGTTTCTCATACACATTTGTGCAAAATCAAATTACATGACTAAAACTGTAACTCTGAAGTACATTATTAAAATTTGCAATGATGTAATTTTTCAGCTGGGGGTTTTTGTCACTTGGATGCAACATTTAAAAACTGTAGTGAAAAGTAGAGAAAAATGGTCTTCTTAAAATGTATTCTGAAGAAATCCTCTTTTATGGACAATATAATCTCAAGAAACTACACTATTCATCCCATTATGGACCACTATTTTTTTAAATGCCAAGTCATTTTCCATAATGTCAATGCTGTAAGTCAGTACTAAGAAAATATTTGATTTCTTTGTTTTCTGTAACAATGGAAATTCATTTATTCTATAGTAGATCCTGGAAGTAGATTCAAACAATACAAATAGTAGAAAAAAATTACTGGTTTTGCCAAATTTGGACACTCTTTCAAGTGAAAATCCAAAAGAAAATTCCACACCCTACTTCTCTGTGACCAGAGAAGAAAGCCTTCCTTATTCCTTGGCTCCAAGCCAAGCCTTAGACTTACTGCTTATTTTCATACCCTACCCTGCTTTTTGGCCTGGCTTATGTGCTAAGTTTTAAGTGAGTTCTATATATGTAAAAGTAAGGTCTAAGGATGAAAACCGTCCTGTAGTTATGATTGTTATGTGGCTGTGAACTGGGACTGTACCTCCATGCACACTCAATGTCTTCAAGACTTTGTTTTCCTGAGTGGTCCAGAAGGAGACCAAGAAGTATCTCCACAGATGAACTGAAACAATAGGTTGACATGAGACATTGTGTTTGCTCACATGCCGTCATAAGTATTTGGTTAATTGGAGCATGGTCTCTCCAGGCCCAGAAATTTGGAAAGTTTTAAAGGTTTCTCCAGGCAAACTGACCCATGTCTAGACAAATTCCAGTGCTTCTGTGAATTAAGATCTTGGCTGGAATTTGGCCATTCCAATGACTTGCCCTGAAATTTCTACTGTAGAACTGGCCAAACTGTACATGGCATAAATAATCAAAGAAAGATGAAAAAGATAGTTACAATGGGCAATCTTCTGTATATAGTTAAGGCAGCTAGGAATTGTTCTATAAATAATTTAGGATAATCAGCAGCAGTGAATCATGCATGTGCTGAAGTGGTCATGTAAGACTACAAACCAGCAGGGTATTCAACAAAAAAGCAGTTCAGAATAGCTCAGTGGCTCAGGATGACAGCGCTGTTGCACAGAGAACACTTGTAACAGAGACTTCCATCATTACCTAGATAGAAATCAAGCCTTCTTGAGAGAACTAATTCCCTGTGTATTGCCTTATGCAAAGATACTACTACATTGCAGAGATATTATTAAATAATAGTAATCATAAGGAAATCTGTCTGTAAGTGTACTAGATTTCATCTTTTTTTGTTTAGTTTACTTAGGGATTTAGGCAACTGAAATAAGACATTCTTTGTTAAGGTAAACTTATTTCCTTTTTCCCTTTTCCTGAAACAAATGTAGATAGACAGTTCACAAGTCCGTCTCACTTACAACATCATCTTCAGTAGGAAAAAAAGTAGTTCCACCAAGTTAGTAGTTACCTATTTTCTTCTTTTTTGGGGGGATTGAGATGGGAGCATTTGCCGTTATTAACAGCTTCAGTCATCTTTTCTTTAATACTATGCAAAGCTAAATATTTTGTGAAGAATCTAATTATAGGTAATCAGAATAGTAACAGCAAAAAACAAAAACAAAAACAACAACAACAACAACAAAAAACTTATCTTTTTCCCATGACGATTATTTCCAGAAGTCTGGGTCATGTTTTCTGAAATTACTGCTTACCACTGGAAATAACAAAATATATTGTTTGCAACACTCAGCTTTTTAAGTTATCAAAGACAAATGGAATTTCTTAGGCACTGACATCTATGTTTAATTTCAGAGACCCGTGAACTGTCTTGTAACCCATCCATCAGGAAAGACAATAGTTCTTATAGGCCATTCAGAATAAACGTAAAAATTTTCAGTGATTCTATGATTCTATGGTCTTGTGGAACACGTATGTAGTGAAGTGATTAATTATAGCAGAGATTTGGAAGTGTTTACTCTTCAAAGTCTATTCTGCACATTTCCAAAGAAAAACTTATTATCTAGTAAAACCAGTATCTTATTATTGTCAATCAGGAATTTTTCAAGTAGTAGAAAAGTAGATTAGCAATCTTCAGTCAAAAATGGTCACCACTGTCCCAGTGAAGGACACTGTGGCAGAGTAAGAGTGATAATTTTATTTGAGGTAAAGGACTTATTGTACCTTTGGCATATGGGATAGTGGAAGGTCTCATCAGCTTTACCCTGGAAAAAAAAACACTGAAACACAAATGTGCAGTAGAACATGTTGTTAAAACAAATAGAAATCAGATCACTGACTCAGTCAAGGATCTAGAAAAATATAGGCAGGAGATGTATGTGAAATAAGGTAAAACTGTTATGTATTTTTAGCAACTGACTCCTATACTTACTGTACTGCTTGTGATATAGTATAACTATGGGTAGATCAAAATTGGAAGATACCTGCTAGTAAAATTGCCATACGTCACAAGAGGCCAACTTTATTAAACTACATTTTATTTGATTTATTTGTTCCTTCAGGATATTCTACAATTCCACAATTCTATGATGTGCACTGTTTCATGTAAACATTAATTCAAGAAACTGGGCATAATATTTTTTTTTTGTTTGTTTGTTTCTTTCTTTCACTCTTTCTTTCTTTCTTTCTTTTTGGATAGTAGAATCAAAGAAGATTCCTGGGGAATGGAAAAAGAGTGAGTCTTACGAAGTGAATATTTGAAGGGAGCATATAAGCAGAAGGGAGAATGACTATTTATGAGGTGGATAGTGATAGGACAAGGGGGGATGGTTTTAAACTAAGTCAGAAGAGGTTTAGGTTGGATATTAGGTGGAAGTTTTTCACACAGTGTGGTGACACACTGGAATACACTGCCCAAGGAGCTTGTGGACGCTGGAGGCATTCAAGGCCAGGCTGGATGTGGCTCTGGGCAGCCTGGTCTGGTGGCAGGTGACTCTGCACACTGCAGGGGATTGAAACTGGGTGATCATTGTGGTGCTTTTCAACACAGGCAGCCATTCTATGATTCCATGATTATATGAAGAGGGGGAAAAAATGTTTTGTGAAAAATAAAGAAGTTTTAAAGAACAGCAAAAAATTGAGAACACTAGTTAAAGTGTTTCAGTGTTTCTGTGTTTAAATGGGGGCCAGTCATAATGTTTTTGACGGGTATTTAATGTGAAATTAGTTCAACAGAATTGCTTTGTGTTGTTACAATTCTTTCACTATTTTTTCAGTTCTTCTAATATACCTAGAGGTTAAAGGGTGGTCAATTCTAATTATTTAGTATTTACCACACTTAATTATCTCATAGAAACCAGTAGTTTATTTCCAGAATACATTTTACTTGGAGTCTACAGTAAGGAGATATTTGTTTTACTTATCAGATTCATATTGTACCCAATAATGCAACTCAAAATTTAAACTGCAAATTCTTCTCAAAGTCAGTAAAACCTTAATTTAGTCATTCCTGCTCTCTATTACCCTTGATTATTTAGGCTATTAAATTACTGCATAAATCTCAAGAGAAGACATTATGCAGGTTGTAGCTTTTTCTTTCACCTTTGTATGATGGCCTTTCTTAGAACATTCACACCTGTTAACTGGGGTGTTCCTAAGAGGCAAAAGAATGACATCTAATTTATGTCAGAGCTTCTGCAGCAAAACAGAAGTAAATCTTGCAGAATCATTGCCTTAATCTCATTACTTTCTTAGATATTCATGTGCCTTCTGTAAATGAATATGCATTTGCTGTAATATGTAATAAATCCTCATCATTTTATTGTTATTAAAGGTTTATTTTCTTAATTAAGCTTGAGCTATACATATATATTTTCCAAGTTTTGCTAAACACTCCAGAACAATCTTCTACATTTATTTTATCTTGTTCCTGTGCACCTAAATAAGAGAAGAATTTCATGTATTGGACACACACTTTGAACCAAGTAAAGGAAATCTTATTACATGGAAGACAAATGTGTGCAATAGAGTCAATGATATTAAAAAGTCCCAGGCATGCTAGAACATTCAGAATGGACTTCTTATAACAACTGTCCTTCCTCAGGGTGGATATTTCATCTGAACATAAGTTTCTCCTAGCTACCATATGTCAGAAAGACTGAAAAATCAGGATGTAAATACCCTGGTAAATTTTAGTACTTTTAGGCTACATGTAATGGAGGTTGACATTTTTTCCAAAATTTTAGTCAAAAATCTAGAATAATTTCAGAGAATCATATATTGGGAATTTACAACAAATGATGCTGTTTTACCCAGGTTGATGATTTTTAGAAAAATTTTTTAGAAAAGTCATATCTCATCAAGTTAAAAACCACAGCCTTAGTCAGCAGAACTCCTGAAGCCAGAAACCTACATTTTCTTCTTAATTTTAGTCTTACTCCAACTCAGAGCATGAAATTTTTTCCTGTTTTTTTTTTTTTTTGTTTGTTTGTTTTTAATTTTTTTAATTGTTTTTTTTCTTATACTTATTTTTTCACTGAAAACTGATTCCATAGTTCTCTGGGTTTCCAGGATGCTAATCTGAGAGTAGACATACATCTTTCCAGTACTGCTAATAACAACTCTGGGGACTCGAGCTGAATAAATGCAGTATTAAAGAGGAAAAAAAAATGCAGAAAAATAAAAACTAAGTTTTGATGTGAATATGAATTTCAAAAGCAAGTAAGGCTGGGAGTTTCACTGGGAGTTTACATAGCAGTATCTGTAAAACATGCTTTCTCTAGCTCAGGAAATCCATGAAAAACTGACTGCCAATATACAAAAAATAAGAAGGGTCATTTTAATAATCCCTTTTGTTGTGCTTTTTCAAAAGCCCTTTGGCTTTTGCCCTTGCTCCAGCTCTACTTGGCTCATTGCAGTGTGGTGGTAAAGCAAAGTATTATTCCCAATACTTGTGTCCAGCCATCTGCTCAATCTGAACAGCCCTCAGGACAAAATGGGATTGCAGTTTAAGAGATGTTGAAGAAAGATTTGTGTCCAGATGAGCATAGCTTTGGCCACAGTATGTCCTACAAAATACTGCTCTTCTATCTAAATTCTGTGAACCAGCAAATCATTGCTTTTGATCCTGTTCTTGTTCTGATCTCCATAAAAACTAACAGTTTACTTCTGCTGTCAGGTACCTCAGCAGGACAAACAGCATCACTCTGCGTAGAACAAAATTTTTATCACTGCTAATAACCTGTCAAATGTTAATTTAGTATTATAAAATGATATTTATTCTCTCAGTATGCGTTTTTAGGAAAAGGTTGGGATATTGCACAAAAACTGTTAATATTGTAACATTAAGCACTTGGAAGTTAAATGTAAGATTTTGTCTCCTAGATAATTTTAATTCAGATGATTAATACATATCCATCTTGAGTCAGTCTTGAGCAGTATGATAGCAGTAGTCTGTTCCCCTGTGTATAATTCAGCACTAAGGCAGGACGGCATTTAGTTAGCAAACAGCTGTTCAGTTTTTTTGTTTCAGACTTCTGCAGTGTGCAGTTCCATGCTTTATTTACCGCACATTCTTCAATCCCTCTGTGAACTCAGAATTATTCACTCACTTCTGGGGTTTTGAGTAACACTCATCATTACATAGTATTTAAGTGCTTCACATTTATTAAGAGTTTTCGCAACATCCCTGTGAGATTAAGGGATAGTATTTATTGTCTCATTGGTACAGATGGGGACGTATAATTTAAGATAAAAACATAGACTTGTCCCTGAGACACTTTGCATATGATTTCCCAAAATACTCATGTTTTTTATAGCATTTTACACTTTCAAAGGAAACTGCCACTCTCTTCAGTTGGGAATTCTAAGCATTTTTATGAAATTTGTGACAGATATTAAAAACGAGGACCTTTTCTCTGTCCATCTGTGATACATAAATATTTAAAATATATTGCTCAGCACTGCAAAAGAACCTTTTGACAGTGTTAGGAAAATATTCCTGTTTGCCAGTCCAAAATATCTTAAGAAATTTTCCTTTTAAAAAGCCGCTTCTCTCTTATTACACAAGTTTATTTTCTAAAAATATCCTTTCCTTAAACAGATGCACATTTGTCTATGAACACTTCCTCTCCAGTTCTCACAAAAAAGGAAGCAATTATTTACTTATGTATTTATTTGTTTGTTTATTTACAGATAGATAAACACAAGTATAACAATAAATTGTATCTGTAAAAGCAATCTTAATTCCTAAATTTCAGGATTTCAGTGTCAATTCAGGTGCTTAAAGTATTAATTTAGGATTATTTCATTTCATTTTGTACATGTGATACTTATTCATATTTTATATATCTATATATAGAAAAAATTGCAAGTATTTTAGTTAGAAATAAAGAAGACAAGATTTAAGCTAGAGAAGCTCACTTGTATTATGGATGAGTTTGTGCTTTTTAATCTATGAAAGATTTCAAGGTTAAAAGGCAAATTCAACTTCTTAAAAGTCAGTCACAGGGGATATTGCTGCATGAATTCACTCCACGAATTTCAGCGTGCAGATTTTTTTCCAGTGAACACACCTGGCTGCATAGAGAAAGAAGACAGAGTTGCAGTCACCTGTGGAAGAATAAGGGAGCCATCACAGATTCTGAATCAGTCACAGAATCACAGGTGTTAAAAGGGATCTCTGTTGATCACCTAGTTCAAGGCCCTGCTAAAGCAGGTTCCCTACAATTGCTTACACAGGAAAGTGTCCAGGCGAGTTTGGATTATTTCCAGAGAAGGAGACTCCACAACTTCTCTGGACAGCCTGTTCCAATTCTCTGCAATTGTCTTTCCAATTGTCTGTCTCTTACATCTTCTTTTTATTGAGAAACTCTAAATATAGCAGGATCATAAAAACTCAGCCCAACAATTAGATGAAGAAGGAGGAACATCTTTTGAAATTTTTGAAATGGGATTGAGCACTTTAAATTCCATCTATATATTCACTGTTTAGTCATTTCATTCTTTTCCTTTTTGCACCTACATATAGCTACTTCAAGAAATGACAGACCCTACTGAGACTTGATACTTCTGAACTGATAAAAGGCAGGGATAATATTAATAAATTATTAAATACATGTTTCATATTCATTATTAAATAATAATAATTAAAAAATCATTCTTTGAAATATGACTGCATTGGATTTAAATAATCTAAAATCCAAAGATTCAGTCTGCCAGAAGAACCATATAAAAAAGAACCATATTCCTCACTACTTTGCACTTTTTTAACAGCCTGTGCAACTATGCAAGTTGAGAGTGAATCAGAATTAACCGATTTTAATGAGCACCATGAAGCCATTTCACGTTTAGTCAGTTACTTCATTAAAACACCACAGAATAGAGCATCCCACAGAATGAAATGTTTTTATTCTTTGGGATTTTCCCAGTAAGAGAGATTTTAAAATCCTTCCTTTATTCTTCAGCTCAATTTCCCTGCTACCAGTAGTGAGAAATTCAGGGATTAGATGACTTGCTGTGGAGCTTGTGGAGAATACATGAAGCTTCAACACTGAAGACTTCATATGCTGATAAAATACCACCTAGGGTCTCCTACTTGGTAACTATGATCCACATGCTGAGATGCATATGTACTGTATGTGTATTGTTGGTCACAATATTGGAGGTCTTTTTTAGAATAAACAAACCTGTTGGACATGCTTCTGCATCCAGAGTAGTGCATGACCAGGAAGGCACATAAAAGTTGTACCTGCGAGTGCACTCATTATATTAATGCTTGGATAACTTCAAGTGTGACCTTCTGGGCAGCCTCAGGATATAAGCATACTAGCAGAGGGAATGCATCTGCATAGTGGCAGAGCCTGTTTTTTGCTCCTTGACAGCAAAACAGGCAGCGAGATGAAACTGCAGTGAAACATTTTCAGCATCTGCCATGAAACCAACACCCACATTATGCCAAAATCATTTCTGTAATTAATAATTAATGTCACCAATTTGTGCAGTTACCAGTGCCCTGGCAAATTCTACTACCAGTGTTGACAAATGGAAAATGTACTTATCGCTTTTAGAAATAATATTCAGAACTACTTTTTAAAGTTTGCATATGAATAACTTGTAGGAAATGGTGAGGATGTACTGCTTTGACAGATGGTTTTGTTCACTGCTTTTAACACTTTGATTACAAGTAGTTTAGATCTGGCCATGCATAGTAATAACAGCTGGTTTCTCAGCTGTAGACTTAGCCACTGGAACACAGCATATGTGTTCAAGGGAAGGTTTCAGAGTTAATAAATTAATAAGCAGGTGAGAACAAACACCAGATACACAAGATACATAAACTTCAGTACTATGCCCCTAGACAATCTACCAAGCAATAACATGTCCTCCATTAAGCTGCCATTATTGATTTTCACTATTATGAGGTTAAATCTGTGCCCTGAAAGATCTCTCAATTAAATGGCTTTCATAGGGATGTGCATCCTGATTAACTGAGATGTATTTGAATTGCTTTCTCCCATCATTGTAACAGCTTAGCTGCAGCTCAGGATTGAGGTAGATTCACACACACTTAATTCGCTCTGTTGATAGACCATAGGAAAACACTGTTCGATGAATACTATATTTGATATTGCTTTAAGCATTGGCAAAAGGTAACCATAATTTTACAGTGAAGGTATGGAGGATAAAAGAATGATCTTCAATACTCCATGCCTTTTTAGGTACTATAGAACCTAAAGCATATGAGGTCCAATACTAATTACAACTGAGATGATGACTACATACACTAGACATGATATTTTAGTCCCACAGTAATTAGAAGGGTTATTCATTGTTTAGGTTTCACAGGAGTTAGAAAGCTTGGGAACCCCAGAAGAGATGTGGGATTTTACTGATCCCTTTCCACACTCAAGACAAAATTATGTACTGGTTCCAGAACCACAGGTTTCAGAACTTCACTGTATGTCTCTTGGGGAGTGTGTCACTTAACCAATCCGTAAAAAAAGAAATGATTGGAAGCTATGGAGATGGTACCTCCGAAGTAAATCTGTTTAGTAGCAGGAATTCTTACTGGTTAATCCAGGAAATATAGGATATGTCCTTTTAGACCAAAAAGACATTTCATCTCAATCTACTGCCTTAACAAACATGTAAATTTAAGAGAGTTAATAATTCTAAAATTGTTATGAGACATGAGTTATTTTTATTTTCTTGTTTTCTATTGAGATCATGGCATTACTGGTGAAGAGGCTAAGTTGGTACTTAGTTCATTTGGATTTGCAATAAGTGAGTAATTTTGATTAACTATGCTTGGTTTTTAGTTATTCACTTACCTAACTGCAACAGATCTGAATAATGAAAATAATCAGTTTAATAGTTGTAATTCACATGGAGGATGATTCAATTTTTTATGTCAGTTGAATTTAAAATGAAAAATGAATTTAATTTATGAGAACCCAAAATAGTTGCCATGGATTCCCTATTTTTAATATTTAATGGAAGATAATTTGTTGATATTTCCAAGAGGTATGTGGCATAGCTTAATGATAAAAGTATTGATGATGTGTCAGTGGTCCATTAATGGTTATGAAAAAAAACCTGCATGATATTTGTCTGACTGTATAAGACAAAAATTACCTTTCTTAAGCCTTTCTTTTGTTAATATAATTGGAGTGTATCTGGTATAACTGAAATAATACAAGCATGGACTACTGTTCCATGCATTCCCCAAACCAGTGAGAAATCTGCTGACAAAGTAAAACTGGCATTCACTGAGTTAGGTAATTCAGTACATTGTTCTCAGGGAGTAAGTACTATTGATTCAATTGATTCAAGCATAGGCAAGTAGATTGTGGATGAAATTAATTATAGGGAAAGGCAGACTTTCTGAGGTCTCAAGACTGATTCAAAGTTTTTGCAATAATGTTTACCTGCAATAAAGACCTTCATACAAGAACTGTACAACTGTAGAGGGAACCCAGGCATGATTTCAATAGGGGTATAGTTGATATAGAGACAATTCCTCAGGGGATGACCTGCAACTGAATGGTGGTTCCATCACACACTGAACTATATTATTCCAACTAGGAGAACACACAGAGAGAGGAAAAAAGCAGCCAGAAGAATTATAATATGTATTTGTAATGAGGTACAATATAGATTTAATCAATGAAATCCAAGTGTATGTGCATTTGTGTATGTGGGTATATACTGGGCATAAGAAAGAGATAATTTGGGGCAGATGTAAACTTCACTGTACTCACCATCTCTATCATAAATCACCTCCTTCTTAAGAATAAATTAAGGAGAGTTCCTTCAGTTCTTTTTCTGCTAGTTTTATTTATGTAGTTGATGGATTTTTTTGTTGTTTGTTTTATTTGTTTTGAGTGTGATACTGCATCAGTAATTGTTTCACAGGAACAAGTTGATGAAGAAAAAGACTTTTTTTTTTTTTTTTTTTTAAATCCCTGTTTCTGTCCAATAGCCCTCGAGTCCATTTCTCTTCTTTTTTGTTCGTTTGCTAACATTTTTTTTTCCCCCTGTAATAAATAAGGAGCAGCAAGGGCAGAGTGCTCATCAAGGGGAAAGGAAACAGGAGATAAGCTTTGAAACAAGGCTGTTAGTGCAGAGTGGTAGTGACCAGGTTTATCCAAGAGTCCAGATCACTGGACATGTCCATTGCAATGAGGCATCTCAGAAGTCAATGCAGAAACCTTAGTCAGCATGTCAGAATCAAGATCTGCATACTGAGAGGGTCAACAATCAAAACACTGTTCTGTTCTGTTCTGCTATTAACACTGTTTTGGTTGAAATCAGGACATCTGCTCCCCGATTCCACACCATAAAGGAAAGCACATCAGCAAACTTTTAGAATCATAGAATCATAGAATTACTCAGGCTGGAAAAGACCTTGAAGATCATCAAGTCCAACCACAGCCTAACCAGTAGCCTATCTCTAAAAAAAAAAAAGGTTTTTGCTTTTTGTAGGAGTGTTCAGGTAGTGTATCAAAATGCATAATATTCTTTGCCATAACATGAGTTTGCCACAATTTAAGTGCCCTTTTAAATGCTATTATTGTTAAAACATAGGACATATTTTAGTAAATTTTCATCTCAAATATGCATGTTTAATTCATTTAAATGAGTGGTCCAATCCACCAACAAATGGTTGAGACATTTTTCATCTTTAAAAATGTGGCACAGATTTCCCTTTTGATTCCATAAATTACCTGATTTAATTTTGCAACTCAAAATCTTTTCAGCTTTTCACCTCCATATAGCCACCTTCCTTCAGAAAAGTAATTGTTGTCCCTATGATCAGCATCCACTCTTTTAAGGAGCTCCTGGAATTGTCCATGGTTCTGTCCCCTGGACTTTATGAAATTCACAGCTCTGATGACAATTTGCACAACATAGAATCATGGAATTCTGAATGTTGAAAGGGATCTTTAAAGGTCATATAGTCCAAATTCCCTGTAATGAACAGTGGCAGCCACAGGTCAATCAAGTGCCCAGAGCCTGGTCTAGCCTCGCCTTGAATTTCTCCAGGGACAGGACATCTACCACTTTTCTGGGCAACCTGTTCCAGTGCCTCACCATTCTCAATGTAATACTTTTTCCTCATACCCAACCTAAATCTACCTGATATAAGTTTAAAACCATTTGCTCTTTTCCAGTCACCACAAACCCTACTAAAGTCTCTGTACCCTTCTTTATCCATTTTTTTTCCAAAAAGTTTTGAGATTACTGGTAAACTGTATCTCCAGACTGAACTTATACAGTTTTCTAAAATGTTATGATGTGAAAGACCAAGCAGTAGAAGAAATCCTAAGTGAGTAAATGATCATTATTTTGCAATCTGCAGGAGTAACTTATAGTTCCTTAAACATCAGCATTTGGTGTTGGTTTGTGTGCTAAAGAGGTGAAAATGGAGACAAACTTCAACAAATTTGTGTTCGCTTGTGCTAGTTAACTATATAAAACTTCCATAAAATCAGCTGATTATTCTGTGCAAGCAGTACTTTTCTGCCGTGATTTATTTTCTTAATAAAACAGCCACTATTCTATATTATTTGTGTGACAGATCTAAATAACACGAACAGTACAAAAGGGATGAAGAAAAATATATGAAAATGTTATAAAAAAAAAAAGGTTTTTCCTTTAGGTTACAGGGGTTCATAGGGTATGCATTTCCACCTCTACTAAGGAGAACTGATTTCCTATCTCTAGGGGAAAAAAAATACACCATTATCTTTTATAGAAAATAGGAATTGTTTAATCTTTTTGTTTGTTTGTTTGTTTACTTTTTTTTTTGTCATTTTAGCCAAGTGAATCATTCTGATTTCTCAGCAGAACATTTTACAGCCTATTGTTTTCTCTTCTAATTTTCTACCAAGTGTCCAGTTTTGATATTTTGTACTGTCAGTTGTGTGACAGTGACAGTGCATAAATTTTCTCATTTTCATCTCAAAATGTGCGAATATTAGAGAACATGATAGTAGCCACAGTTCAGATGGTACATCTGTCTGATTGGTTGGCTTAGGCATGGTTTATTTTAAATTTTGTGTATCTATATAGTCATTTCCATGCAGAATATGACCATTTCTTTCTTTAGTTTTTCATTCTCTACCTATTTCTCATTTCTCTAAAACCAGCTACAGGATTTTCATGCGCTTTTATTATATATTGTGACATCATCCATTTTTCAAAGCATCTTAAAAATACAAAGGCAGTGGATATGTAATTCCTTCTGTACAATTAATGACATTGAGCAAAAAAGTCGAAGACCTTCTAACTCAAACAAATAGGTTACTTCCATCTATCTCATGGCTACAGAAAGTTAGCAAAGCAATACATTATTTCCCTCATCTTAAAATAGCTACTGTCTAAATTAATCCAGCCACGTGTTAGCAGCCATTGACAGAATAGCCTCTCATGCCTGGTATTTACAAATATATACAGTCAATATGAATAAACATGAAGAAATGAAGCCAAGTGTTTCATTTAAGAGAAGCTGTGAGAAGGAAATGAACCATAGGACTACAATGTTATGAGTGTAATATCATCATTTGACTTTCCAGAGAATTTTCCTTATTTGTAATGCTGTAATATTAGTAAGTATAGAAGCTGTGTATCTAGGAGGATACACAACCTAAGATGCTTTTTTTTTTTTTTTTTTTTTTTTTTTCCATATACATACACAGTATCCTTTCAGAATAGGAATAATAAAATCAGTCGTTTGTCCATTCTGATAGTGTCTAAGTGAAAGACATTAACTTAAAGTACTCTGAGTAAGAGCAGGTCAGCAACAACAGTCCAGGAACAACAGTAGCAGTAAAAGGTACGATCCTATTTCAGTCACTCCAAAAGTAATGCCTCCTATTTATTTCAGTGGAAAATATGACAGATACAATGTGCACAATGACATTATTTGATGGAGTAAACTCTCAGCTATAAAACAGGATTTTTCAACATAGACACCACCAGTAGCTACTCATTCTCATTAGAAATGAACAAGAATCTGCAAGCCATACTCATAAAATTCTGCACCAAGTTATAAACTTGGAGTAATGAGAAAAGCAAGCTGTTTGTTGTTGTTGTTATTCTACAATCTTATTTTAGGTAATACTCATATATAAGTTTCAGAAGGGAAAATTACCCTGTGTCTCTGGTGTGCCTTGTGTAGGAACAGAAGTACACATATGCTTCTACTTTTCTTATTTGCAATACTTTTCTTATTGCAATGGAAACATCATGCGGTCTACATTTATGAGAACTAGGGGAAGAACATATATTTACTAATTGGCAGATAAAATTAGCGTTTGTCTTAGAACTCACTAGAACCACATTCTTCTAAATTCTACATTTTCTTTTCTCAAAAGTCAAAAATAGTAATAAAAAAAAATCCTACTGTTCAATGGCTTAATTTCTTAACAAATATCACCCTTTTTAAAAATATTCTTTTCTTTTCTTCTCTGTCTTTTTGTTTTCTGCTTTGTAACAATCATATAATGCTGACCTTCATTTAAAACCTGCACTGTGTTCAGTCTTTCCCTCACAGATAGGTGAAATGTGGATTTTAGCAAACTGAAGGATTCCCTTTGCAGCAATCCATTAACTTTTTAGAAAGGACATGAAAAGCTGCATACACTAATGAATGTCACTGAAGAGATAAAAAGGAAAAAACCTTTTTTCTTCTGATTCAGAACATATGTGTAACTTTGTCATCTCAATGTCACTAATCAAGTTCCTGTCAGATATACAAAAAAGGTAATTGTTCAAAAATGAAAATAGACAGTAATAGTAGACTTATCTCTTAAAACGTGGGTATTGGGATATATGTATGACAGTGACTATACAAATGAGATGGTACCATTAAATTACTTCAAGGTTTCAATATTCTACTTATTAAAAAAACACATGAAGTTGTGTTCTTTTCTCTGTCCAACTTGATCTGAGGAAAACTATTAGAAGCTACACCTTTCAAATACATTGAATTCCAGTTTAGATATTCACTTTGTGAAATCTCACTACATGTAATAGATAACTGCCAGTACAAACATTGCTATAGTGAGTATATGTGGCCTGTGTTATAGAAGGAAATACAAAGAATGTCAATAACTCTGATAATTTAGGAAATAGATAAATAAATAAATTATTCCTAGAACATTCTTTACTTAGAAGTGTAATTAACATGGAGAGCAAACTTTCATACCAGAGCAAAAATTTACTCTTCCAAATTTACATCTTAACTATCTCCTATGAAATGAATGTGCAGGTGTGCACAAAATGACTGAAAGACCAAAGTAAATGACTTGGTGATATTTAGCACAGCCTTTCATTTAGATAAATATTATGTAAGTTACTGAGAACATTTTGTTTAAAAGTGGCCTAGTTATTAGATATAACAGTGTTATTTTCTATGTAGTTCACTCCAGAGAGGACTGAAATCAAGGAATAAATTTTTGTTCTGGAAAGAACAGGAAAATATTGAAATAGAAAAGTATTCATGATCCACAGTGATCAGAGTGACAGAAAACACAGAGGATACTATTTAATTAGCAAAAAATATATAAATCTGAATTCAAACACTTCTAGAATTCTTACCATCATGGAAACATCAAGTACAGCATAATATATTTCAATTCTTTTTGACATTCTCAGCTCCTAACATTGCCTTAGGTCACCGTCTGATGAACATGTAGAATAACAAGGATAATAACAACTAGATTTTCTTTTCCCCTACAGATGGATTAATCATTTATTGTCTCTAATGCTATGAGAGTTGCTTGAGAACAACTTGGATTTCTAAGTCTATCTGCTTCTGGCTTGCTAACAATTAAGTCTGCAAGTGCCTTGAGTCTGGTCAATCTTCTAGGTACAGAATGCGCACACAGAAACTCCTTGATCTTGTTCTAGAAACAGCCCTTCTTGAACAGGTCAAAAATCTCCCTCTTTCTGATAACACATTGTTTTAGGCCATTGCTCAACCATTAAATACTAAGAGCAGAAGTGGTCTTATTTCATTGCAGTTTTGTGGTTTAGTCATCAAGACAGTTTTGTCCATCCCAATCATGGGATTCTTGAACTTTGCAGATGGAAAATATAGAAAAAATCAGTCACAAGTAATAGCACTCTAAACTCTGTCCTTTCATTGTGAGCTCATTATCTCTGACAGTGTATGCAGGAATTAACACTGACAGTACTGCAGTTAACTTCTAATCAAAGTATCTCTGTTGCTAGAGCTTACTTTAAATTAGGCTGATTTACTTATTAGTTTGAGCTTTGCTAGTATTAATACTAGAATTTTACTTAAACACTCAATCTCACCAGAGCCATCTTTTGAATTTCAGAATTTTAATTGTTCTTTACATGAAATAAATACATTCTTTTTCAGTTTCTATGTTGTCTTGTAAAATTCTTTCCTCTCTTCATAAATGCTACTAGAAAATTAAATAAATTAATTCTTAACTTCAAGAAGGTCAGTATACTGGCTGAGGTTGAACTTGGAAACCTGTAGAAGAGGCTAGAAGTGGAGTATTAAACTACAGAACCATATTAACACCTGCTGAAAAACAGTAATTTTCAGGTCTTGTATTTTAATTCTTTTTTGTATCTCTTGTTTGTTTCTTTGTTTCTTTTGGGTTTGTTTGTTTGTTTGTTTTTTTACTTGTGGTGGGATAAAAGAGTAAGTATTGCATTTCGTTTTGATTGCTCTAGAAATCATATTCTGATTAGGTAAGCACTATAACTATCTTGAAAAAGCAATTGGATGGTAAATCTAAATAGGCAGCCATTTAAGCCTTAAATTGGACTTTTTTTCCTTTACACCAAACTCTTCTTTTCAAAAACAACAACAACAACAAAAACAACAAAAACAAAACAAAAAAAACAACAAAGTACAGAAATTTCAGATCTTTACGATATCTAACAATTGGTCCAATCGTTATTATATTGGCAAGTGGACTCATAAGTATTGAGAAGTAGCTAATAAACACTAGAGGATAAATGGTGAAAATCACATTCAATTTAGCTGCTTCCTGTTGGGAAATTAGACTGAAAGAACTAGTAATAATCTATAAACTTTTTTAAATTTCCTTACAAAAGGAAAAATGAGATCCACTCCCCTCCCTGACCATGCACACACACACACACACACACATACAAATAAAATGCTACGATTTCTTCACCTTCTGCTGTTGTTGCTGTTTTGGTGCTCAGTTGACCTATATACATCATGCATTGGTAAATGCAGAATGGACTATGCTGGAAATGTACCATCTTATTACATAGTTAAACTTCATAACTAAATATTTATCATAATTTCTGGCAGGTGCATATAAAAAGATCCAATAATGAGAATGTCGGAATATTTACCAAGTACAGGGCACAACTGGACATTTATGCAATAAAGTTTAAATTTTTGGCAGTGGAAGTATTGGACAGTTTTTGTAATTGGTACTCATCTCTACAATAACACACAAACAAACAACAACAACAACAAATAAAAGTCTTAACTCTTTCTATTTTCTTTTTGAATAAAGAACCAGACAGTGGAAGATCTTTGATTCTCTCAGAGGAGCAGAAGGGTGTAAAATAAAACCATGATTCTAGATCATGGTGACAGTCTCACATAAGTAAGCTGTTCAAAAAATGGGTTGAGAAAGCAATATGATCCTTACTGAAATTAGATCCTCATTTTTGCAGGAAATGAGTCAAGGGCTCTAACTGAGACCAATGGTTTGGTTGTATTGCAGTCCCTGTGCTAATAATCTCTTCTCCCAACATAGTTCTGTCAGGACTTGTCCCTACTTTTCTTTGTCCACCTGTCAGAAGCAACAGCAGATGTTCTAGCATCTCTGTCAAGCTACACAGGTCATCTCTTTGAATATCAGTGGTGAATGAACACTAGAAGTTTTGGAGCTTGGTGTCTATCACGTTCCTTCTATAACAGGTCCTGAATTTGATATGTAACTGTTTGTCATATGTTCAAAGAACTATGGGGAAAAAAATAATAATAATAATATCAAAAGAATATCAAAAATACCAGATACAGTGTCTGTGTTCTGAGACATCCTCAGAAAAGGTTGAAAATTTTATGAAGACTAACTGACCTGACCTGACCAATCTCCAGAGAAAGTTTCCACCAAAATTTTATTGATCAAACATGCTGTAATTAAGGTTGTGAGAAGTAATTGTGTCAGCAGATGCTTTATAGAATCACAAAGTAACTTGAGTTGGAGGGAACCCTTAAAACCATACAGTTCCAAACACCTGATTTGGGCAGAGTTGCCACCTAAGAGATAAGGGTGTCCAGGAACCATCCAACCTAAAAGTCACCCATAGCTTCTCTAGGCAGCATATACCACTGTCTCACCACTTTCAAAGTGAAAAATTTCTCCCTTAACATCTAATCTAAGTCTCCTTTCTTCTAGTTTAAGATTATTGCTTGTTAAATTCTTTCAAATCTCCAAATTACTCAGCTAATCCCAAAAGGCTTTAAATAAATTATTTCACTCATTCTAGGCATCTTAGGCAAAATAATGAATATGCAGGAGCAGCAGTCTTCATATGCACTACTTGCATACAGAGTCCATGCTATCCATACCCCACAGGAAACTGATTTTCCTGTGCACTTACAGAAATAAATATGTACAATCTTCTGGCATTTATCAAAGGTCTAGGGGGAATTTTCCTTGGTGATCATCTACCTCTACCTGTCTCATATATTTCCCTTATTTTTTATTTTTTTTTCTGTAAATAGTTACATAGTAACTTGACAAAGAATACCAGGAGATTGTAGCAATTAGCTTATTTTCATCAAGCGACAGATGTTTCAAATGCTCTGCCATCTCCTAGAAGATTTGAATCAGGGAAAATGGAAAATGCATCTGTTGAATGTAACTGTAGTTAGGCAGCAAAGATACATTATAACTTCAGTAAGGAACCTAAAAAAAAAAAAACAACCTTGCTTCAACTTTCAAAGTTTTGTTTTAATATAACTTTTCCATTCAGGATTTTTGTTATCACTATGAACAGACATTTAAACTAGAGTTGTAAGAACTTACTTGTATTTGCTTTTGAGACCAGATACTTTAAAACAAACAAACAAACAAACAGATAGATAAATAAATAAATATCCTACTTTCCAGGAAAATCTTTTGACAGTTTTCATGGTAGACAACAATAATTCCCATAATTCCTGGTTTTGATTGTCTTGACAGTAATAGAAAATGTATTATTATCTTCTGAATTTTTATTTGTGGATCCACACTGGTGGAGTTGTACCATTAATGAAGTTCCAATCAAGCAAGGGGTTGTACATCCTGCCACCTTTGTCACAGAGAAATGTATCTATCTACTACTTCATGCTCTTGAAGTGGGGCATGTTCCTGTATATATCTGATGACAGATTACTATCTGCTCTCAGTATGGGACTAAACCACTCATTCATGGTAGCCATCTACTAATTTTGCAGTGGGAACACTGGTTAATCACCATTGTTTCAGATTTCTTCAGCAATTTCTAAGTAAGAAAAGCTACAAAAACTTAGTACCCTAAGTAGCATACCTAGCTTGCAAAATCTGTATGTATCTTTTAAATGGCAAAATAATGACTTGTATAGGCAGACAATGGGTTGTAAGAGTCTAGCTCATGTTCATGGATATGGGAGAATTATTTTGTTTTACTCTACTACTGTATCAAACAATTGTAATGCAAACACTCCTTCTTATCCTTTATTTTTACTGCATTATTGACAGACTGCATTGAATGAAAATTAATTACAATCAATTACACTGTCTTTCACGGTAAACAGTACATATGTACCAATATAGGTGGTTGATTGGAGTGATTTTCACTTAATGTACTTAGTTTGCTGCTGCATATTTTTAAAATGAAATAATTCTTCAAGGGAAAAGATGAGTGTTGGAGATCAGCAAAAATATTTACATACCTAATCATTCTACACAATTAATCTCACTTCAGTATTTACTGGAAAAGCAACCCAGACATTTCCTGGAGACTGTCAAGGGCAATTGATGATGATTAATGAACTGATGATTCCTAGGTGAGCTGGGGAAAGTGCCTTGTTGGACTGGCTGCTAATAAATGAAAAAGAACGGATAGATGTTTCAGAAGACAATGGCAGCCTTTAAAGCAGTAGTCGTGAGATAATAAAGAATCAGATCTGAATAAATTGAGATAGACAAGTCACAGTCTGGGACTTTGTTAGACCAGATTTAGGCTTGTTCTGAGGTCTGCTTATGGAAACCTAATGAAAGAGGACCCACAGGGCCCATATGTCCAAGAGAGGTGACCTTCCCTCCTCTTTTATTGCTTTTATTTACTACCAGGGTTTGTCCTTAGTCTTTCATAAAATTTTACTCACAGTGATCTTTTTAGATTCTATAATTACCAATTCATTCCTCTTCAGCACTGGAACAAAACAAAATTCTAGATGTTATTCTTCATGGTGTCCTCATGTTCATTCTGTGAGAAAAAGATTATGTAGTTTGCTAATGATTTCCCAGTGAACTTTGCAGAAAATATCCACTTTCTACCATGTTTAACTAGAAGTAAAATTTCTAAAGCTATTAAGTTCCAGTGAGTTTCATGAAAATTTTCATAAGAGTAGTGAGGCTATAACCATGATTCTGTGAAAAAAGTTGTTTCAGCTCAGCTCAAAGGTGTTGACAGGGACATGGAAAAGAAAAGCTTACTGGGGGGGGGGGGGGGGAGGGCAAGGGGGAGAGGTGAAAGAAAAAAAAAAAAAAAAAGTTAAATTTTATAGGAGAAAATCTGAGGTGCTAACAGGCAATTTTGGAGATGAAGTAATAATGGTTTAGGAGATGTCTAGCACATAGATTTGTAGTAAATCCACATAGTACATAACTAATTCTGCTCCACATACTCCTTCAGTCTGAAGTTTGAAAGTCTTGAGCACAAAGTGAAAATAAAAGCTAACAGACTTGAAGCTTATAGTCCAGGTATGTAGTGAAACAGAAAAAAATAATTGTATCCTGTCCATAAAGAAATCATGCAAATATATTTTCATAGACCTGGATATACACTCCCACTCATGGCCAGTGGAAATCAAATGGAATAATCCTAGGATATGTGATGGCTCAAGGATTCCAACACTGAAAAATTCACTGGGGAAAAATAAATAAATAAATAAATAAATAAATAAATAAATAAATAAATAAATAAAGAAATGACAAAACTATGGGGTATGAGAATATAATGTAAAACAAAGGTGGAAATGGTTAGGAATGAAAATATATTTGAGACATAATTATTGACCTTCAGATGAGACAATATCACCTCTATCAATCTCTTCTAAGGAGAAAGAAGGATTTGGGGTTTAATCATTTATTTTCTTAATGAAATGAAATAAAGATTTATGAAAGAATCAGAGGAACAGTGTGAAGTGAACATTGTGATTACACCTTTTAAGAGTCAAAATTCTAGAGTTGCTTATCATTCTTCCATCACATGTTAGCATAGTTATTTTCATCTTTGAATATGTAAAGCAAAATGATATATGTCAATTACTTAGCTGTGAAGAGAGCATATTTGTCAGATAACGGTCCACTAGATATGATCTAACAGCTATGAAATCTAATCATACATACCAGACATGTTTTCTGATGAAATGAAAGCAGTTGATTCAAGAAAACACAGTCGTCTTTTAGTTCTGACATCTCCAGTATCCTTAGACCCTCTGAATTAAATTGTTGTTCATGAGAAGATTCATCTACAGATTTTAACTGTCACTCTTGGTTTGTTTGGGAACTGTAGTGTTGAAGCTGCATCTGCAGCTTATTACTGGCAAATGTTTACTCTTACCATGTACTCATAATGAAGCATAGTTATTATTCTGGATTAGAATCACTGAAGCTATCAAGAAGGGAATAACAGATGTTTTCACAAGGGCCTGGGGACCAGTAAAATGAACAAGATGGAATTAGGGATTTTGAAGAAAGAAAGCAGAATAGAGATCCTCTCTTCCTTAAAATTTTATTTCCAAATAAACACCAAGGCCACTTCCTAATTAAATACTCCAGGGCTTGCCCTCTACTCCTGTCCCAAGACATTGAATAGACTCCTGACTGATGAGGCAATCACCTCTTGCAGCTACATCATATTTGCAATGAGAAAATTGATAAGAATACAGTCTGAAACAACAGAACACTTGATTTCATTTCTCTGTCACAAAACTTAACTTGGATTAGTTCTCACTAATAGTGTTTGAAGCAGCCAATATGAAAGGGTAAAAGATGCATTCAGATGATACAGTGGACCACAGGATTTCATTTAATGTTCCCCTGTTGCAGCATTATCAATATGTAAATCATCATGGGAAAATTTCTTTTATGAGGCAATCTTAGAAACAAACTTCTCCTATTCTCAAACATTCTTTAATGAACACATCAGTAATACCCTTTTGCCAAAATACATTTTTGTTTGCATTAGAAAAACCACATCAGTGCAATTTACTTATTTTGATACCCATTCAACCTACACTGACAATTTAAGTATATTAACCTAAAACTTTCAGTCTTGTTTAACTGTCTCAAAATAGTATCAAAGCAGATTTCATTAAAAATATTGACAATGAAGGTCAACTGGGGCAGAATTAATCTGGAAAAAAAAAAAAAAAAAAAAAAAAAAGAAAAGAAAAGAAAAGAAAAGAAAAGAAAAGAAAAGAAAAGAAAAGAAAAGAAAAGAAAAGAAAAGAAAAGAAAAAACAACAGTAAATGTTTATTTAATAAGACACTAAAGCCCCGGTGGCGCAGCGGTAGAATTCCCGTCTGCAACACCAGGGGGCCCGGGTTCGAATCCCCCCTGTGGAGCAGGGGGTAGAAGTGCCGCTCTGCTACACAGAGGGCTCGAATCCCGGGAGTTGGACTCGATGATCTCTAAGGTCCCTTCCAACTCGCACAATACTATGATACTATGATACTATGATATAAAGCATTATCATACTTCTTCCTTTTTTTTCTGCAGTGATCCATTGGGTGTGGGCCATGGCAACCCTATTATCCTGTAGAGGGATACGCTGTCACTCAATAGTAAACGCTCTAATTTTAAATGTCACAAATACTCTCTTAGCAGAGTACACGCAGTCAAGTGCCAGAGAAGAGTGAAGGACCAATGTGAACAGCCCACAGTGTTATCCTGTGATGAGGCATCCTAGATATGCACATGGGACAGGTGTTTTGAACACAAGAATTCACTCTGGATGAAAAGGAAATCTGAGCGGTATGGACATAAGCTGTTCATGTATTTGGCATGTGGGCAACAGAGACACTTGGGTATCTTTTCCAAAGCAGATATAACTCCTGTTTTTGCTGCCTGTGTAGATGTCTTCCTTGACTCAGACAGCTAATTCAGTATCACTGATTGAGTACTCAGACCACTAGAAAAACACACAACACAACAAAAAATAGAACAATTCTTAACACAGGCATTTGAAGTAAATGTAAAAGGGAGAGAAATGTGAGAAATTGAAACAGTGAAAGTATATTCTTAATATCACAGATATCTTGAGAGTCCAGTTGATCCCCAGCAGCTGTAAATAATTGAAACTATCTCCTAATTTCAACTAGATGCGTACATTGAAGCAAGTGCAAGTAGGATTTTATGTATCTAATACAGACTGGTTTAGCAATAGGAATCAACACATTACTAGTTTAAGGACCAATATATTAATTCAGCAAAATGAATTAATGCATGCTTGTTCAGTAAAACTTTACTGTTTAACTTTTCTTGGTTGTTTGATATGTGAAGGCCTAATAGTCTTGCCTTGTGAGAACAAATCCTTGCTCCACTGACTTTGCAACAGACCACTACTTATTAATATATTGTGTACTGGGAGCTTTGTATCAATCAGGTTTACCAAGCACTCTTCTTGGGTTTTGTATAAATTGTTTTGTTTTATGCCACAGTGTATCAAGACAAAAATTTTCTCAGTATGTAATAACAAGCAATGGAAATTTGCCAGACTTAAAGAAAAAAGATGAAAATTGAATAAAAGTCACTGTGAAGAAACAGAAGATTGAATAAAGCAGACGAAGTAGGTGGGTGTACAACCACCCAAGGGCCACACCATGAATGATCAGAGGATATTAGCGCATATAAATAAGTCCTTGGAAAGAGAATGAGCACAAATGTTGTTTTCAGGAAACGTATTGCATATACATGTGTTATCTGTATGTATGTAGAACCCAAAATCTGAGGGTTCTCATACAGTTTTATGATACATAATTATGCATTCCAAAGCATGTGAGTTAACAGACACAGACAGGGCTCTTTTCTTTAATGCCAGAACGCAAGGTATCATGTCTGTTATTATGAACATAGAATTTGCCTTTGTTCTGCTCACAGCATTCTGAAAATCCCTGAAACAATCTCTTATAAGCACTGATTTCATTATTTTCAAATAGATACTACACTCTAGATATCATCATATCTAGATAAAATGCTTCCGCATACCTGGTGAGTTCTTTCTAAAGGAGCCAGTATGTGTTGTCCTCCTGTCATCACAGCCACACAAACACTGCTCAGGAGGTTAAAGGTCTAGAATGCAATACACAGAAAACCTGGCACTGAATTTTTTTTTGCACATATCTCTGCAAAGCACTACTTATTTGCAGTAATAAACTCTGTAGCAAAGAACAGCGCTTTGTCCAATCTGGCTGGAAATAGTTATAAGTGGAATAAATCAACTGAAATGAAAGGAACAACAGGACGTTTGGAGAAGAGAATCTTGGTGCTTGACCTCACGTGATAGAATTGCTATTGCTTCCAGCTGGCTCCCATTTTTTATCACAAAATGTGCTGTGAAAAAATCCCTCAGTGCATAGAGTTAAGGCAAGAAGAAAAAAAAATAAAAATAGCTGTCTATGAAGCTCATCAAGAGAAAATCTTACTGTGATCTTGAGAGTGGTACAAGCTGACTGTCCAAGTGGGCACAGTTATGACTCATTTAGCAAGTAATGAACCATCACCTGATGTGATGAAACTCCTTCTTCCCATCAACTCTGCGAGAAGTGGAGAAGAATATTTCATTTCACGTTTTATTTCACGTCTTTTCTTCTCTAAATTTCCTTTACTTGGAATCATAGCCTACTAAGCTGTCATAGGTTACCCTAAAATCTACCGGCACCCATGACAGGGGTATAGACGGCCTGCAGGGCCGCTATCCCAAAAGGAAAAGAAAACAGGGAAAGAGAAAATAAATACAGCGGCAGCGATCTAAGGAGGCACACTATTTTACTAAATACTATATCGGAATACAGAATAACACAGTATAATGTAATATAATTGGAATTAAGGCTAACAAATCAAATAAAATAAGAGAGAGTGAGTCCCGAAACCAAGAGGCCTACTGTAACTCTAGGCGAAATGGCTGGAACGCTTCCACACACTCCCCCATGGCTGGCAGGATCCGAGAGAGCAAGTCCAGCACTGAAGTGAGATTATATAGTCCTGGTCATATGACTGACCGTGGTGCTCCCTGGGACATGTAGTCTTCTTTCTGTGAGCAGCAGATTCGTCAAAATTATCTATGCTTAACATGATGTTATGATGTGGAATACTGATAGCAAAATTACAAACTTGCAAAACCATGACATTCCACCCCTTATTCTACATCATTACATTATGCTTATTATACACACACACACATATATATAGTCGTGAGCAATCAGCAACCTTATTTTCTTAACAATTTATATCTATTTTCATGCAAATCTTTAGGCTGAAAATAAAACTCCGTAACTTAACACACTATTATTTGCTAAGTCGAGGAAATGGCAAAACTGCCAGAAAGAGGAACATGGTGGAGGGAAGAAAGGGAGAAAGGCAGCACTAGCAGGGCGTCCCCCACGTCAAGGTGCACTCATCCTTTCCCTAAGCTACAGTGCCACTGCACAGAGTACTTCTTGGGACTGTCCTCCTCTGTCTCCATCACTGGATGTCAGGGCAGGAGCCCAGAGCATAAGCAGAGGGGAGAAGCAGACCAGCATCACTGCTGGTGGTATGGCCATCCTCCAAGTCATCCATTCCCTTCAGTGGAACAGAAGCATCAAGGAGAGGCTCAGCAAGAAACTCCCCAGCAGGTGATCACAGTATCACAGTATTGTGCGAGTTGGAAGAGACCTTAGAGGTCATCGAGTCCAACTCCCGGGATTTGAGCCCTCTGTGTAGCAGAGCGGCACTTCTACCACTTGTGCCACAGTGGGGATTCGAACCCAGGCCTCCGGTGTTGCAAGCGGCACTTCTATCACCGCGCCACCGGGGCACACGATTGTGCCAGCAGCCTCACATCCTGGCCTGGAGAGTTCAGCTCCAAACCCTCATAGGGGAACAGTGAACCCAGGCCTCGTGGCTGCGGGATGACCCCCCTCACTGCGGGGTGGCTCACTTGGCACATCCACACCATCCTCACCATGAGCTCCTGCTTCTTGCCCAGGTGACAGGGATAGGAGTGGAACTGCTGGGGCAGTGTCTGGAGTACCATGCCTCCATAGAACTTGCTTCTCCAGCCCTAATATGGTATTTCAGGCGATAGCATGGGGTACTGGTACTGCGTATGTTTCGAGCTACCCAGTGGTTGCCTCCACCATGGTGAGCACATAACGCTTACCATTGCGAGATCATGGCAAGGTGATATAATCAATCTACCATGCCTCCCCATATTTATATTTTTGCCATCGCCCTTCCCCCCAAAAAGTTTTCATCCTCTTAGCTTGTTTAATTATGGCGCATATTTCACAGTCATGAATGACCTGAGCAATAGCATCCATAGTTAAGTCCACCCCTCGGTCTCTGGACCACTTATATGTTGCATCTCTTGTTTGATGGCCCGAGGTCTCATGGGCCCATCGAGCTAGGAATAATTCAATCTTGTTCTGCCAGTCTAAGTCTATTTGAGCCACCTCAATTTTGGCAGCTCGATCAACCTGATGGTTATTTTGATGTTCTTCAGTAGCCTTACTCTTAGGCATGTGAGCATCTACATGGCGCACCTTTACAACAATGTTTCTTATTTGGGCAGCAATGTTTTTCCACAGTTCAGCAACCCAAATAGGTTTACCTCTTCGTTGCCAGTTGTTTAGTTCCCACTGCTGCAACCACCCCCATAAGGCATTTGCCACCGTCCATGAATCAGTATAAATATGAAGCATTGGTCACCTCTCCCGTTCAGCCACATCTAAGGCCACCCCTCATGCTGGACAGCCGGGCCTCCAGCAGGCTGGATGGGGGGCAGCATGACCTCCTGCCCCATGGCCATAGCAGCGGGCGCCTGCTCAGCCCGGAAGTGCACCAACCCCTTCCAGATATGGAACAGACCCACCGGGGGAGCCGAGACCGGTGTTGTCCACTTGGGGTTGCGCTGCTCCACTACAGGCTGCCTCTCCTGGGCTCGGGAAGGAGCCTTGCTCTGACTGGAGGTTGTTACACTCGGACTGGAGGGCGTCGTGCTCAGACTGGAGGGCGTTGAGCTCGGACTGGAGAGTGTTGCACTTGGACTGGAGAGTGTCGTGTCCAGACTGGAGGGTGTCACACTCGGACTGGAGAGTGTCACGCTCGGACCAGAGGGCATCTCGTTCAGACCAAAGGGCGTCTCGCTCGGACTGGAGTGCATCTTGCATGGACCAGAGGGCATCAAGTTCGGACCGGAGGGTGTCACGCTGATATAGGAGGTCATTTCTCTCAGCTCTGAGACTCTCCATCTCAGCTCTGAGACTCTCTCTCTCAGCTTCAAAAACTGTTTCCCTCTCTGCCTTTTCAGCTCTGAGACTCTCTCTCTCAGCTTCAAAATTGAATAAGACCCAATAGGCATTAGCCAGGCCCCAAATCATTTGTGCCTCCTGAGATCTGCCTGTGCTGCAACATTCCTGCCTCAAATATGCGATCAAGCTCTCAGGATTCTTCAAGTGTTCAGGAGTAAAGCTCCATGACGCTGAAGATGTCTGCCTTTTTAAAGTCTCCTCAAAGCCTCTCCACACTCCCTGCCACTCAGTATTCTCTGGTTCTGGGGAAGACTTCCTCAGAATGTTATAAATCCAGATACTGAGTGAGATTAATAAAATAACCAACAGTATGTTCAGGGAAATTAACAGTGTGGTCAAATGGGCATTCAAAAACTGCATAATGGATTCAGGGAAGGGACAAGGAGCATGCAGTCCCCTGAAAAGCAGTTTTACAAGCAGTTTTAACAGAGCACACATTTTTTTTCCTCTCTTCAATAACGAGATAGCAGAGCTAAAAGTTTACAAAATATTCTGGGGTATTGGCCGTCCGCCTGGACTTTCAAGGTCAAGCTCCCAGGTGCAGAAACGTAAACTTTAGATAGCTCCTTAATGGAAAAAAACTCGTAGCTCTGTAAAAGCTAAAGGAACAGCAGGGAAAACAGCAGCTTTTGCAGTTTTTCCCCACTTTTGCCCCTTTTTGCCCAAATTTCTTGGCAATCTGCCCGCATTCTCCACCAATTATGTCATAGGTTACCCTAAAATCTACCGGCACCCATGACAGGGGTATAGACGGCCTGCAGGGCCGCTATCCCAAAAGGAAAAGAAAACAGGGAAAGAGAAAATAAATACAGCGGCAGCGATCTAAGGAGGCACACTATTTTACTAAATACTATATCGGAATACAGAATAACACAGTATAATGTAATATAATTGGAATTAAGGCTAACAAATCAAATAAAATAAGAGAGAGTGAGTCCCGAAACCAAGAGGCCTACTGTAACTCTAGGCGAAATGGCTGGAACGCTTCCACACACTCCCCCATGGCTGGCAGGATCCGAGAGAGCAAGTCCAGCACTGAAGTGAGATTATATAGTCCTGGTCATATGACTGACCGTGGTGCTCCCTGGGACATGTAGTCTTCTTTCTGTGAGCAGCAGATTCGTCAAAATTATCTATGCTTAACATGATGTTATGATGTGGAATACTGATAGCAAAATTACAAAATTGCAAAACCATGACATAAGCACACAAACATCTCTTATTTAAACATGATTTCACTGTTAGTATATTAAACATTCCACATGCCACTACCATATATTTAAATTCTGAATGACTGTAGTCAGATCGTAGTACAACTTTAAATCAGACAAGACAAAATGCATTTTCCTTCTTCTGCTCCTAAATTCAACTCACAAAAAAAGCAAAACCCAAACCAAACCAAAATCCCTCTTGGTCAATCACCATGATCACCACAATTATACAGGCACAGGACAAGTAGGATTTGTAAATAACACAATTTCCCTTCAAAATCCAGTCTCAGATGTTTTCTGTAATGGATGGTATCTCTTATGCTCACAGTTAAACTTTTCTGTTAAAAGAGTGTGGCTGGCTATGGGAACACTCCTGTGTTTCTTTTCTGCCTGCTAACCTCCACAGCTGGTGGGAAGCCTCTAGAGAGCAGAGAAAACATCCCAGCAGAGCACATCTGGGTCTGCTGGAGTGGGTGACCCTCCTAATGTACAGGGGAACCAGCAGTGACAGAGCAGACACAACAAAGAGTAAGAGCATAAGAAAGGTTCCTGAGAATGACTGAACAAACAAATAACAAATGTCAGAGTGATAGAATGAAAAAGTTATTGGAGATGAAGAAAAGGTGCTTGGTGCTTGCTGAAAGAAAGAAGTAGTTGAACAGAGGTTAATACCAGTAAAAATGACCTTCCCATCAAGAAGGAAGTGATTAGACCATGTATTTATCATCAATTAATTCTGTAGATGATCTTCAAACAAACTGATGTAAGTCTCCCTTTTTAGAAAAGTGAATTCTAATTTGTTTTAACAAGCTATTGGCTCTAGAGATGAAAAGCGTTTGCAAAGTATTCAATTTCTGGAAATACATATAAACATTTCCTTCAAAGTTCTGGTATGTTTTTACAACCAAAAGCTTCAATACAGACCCATCCCTGGCATGTTTTAAAGATCACAAGATTACCAAAATTGTTTCTTCCTCAAAGAAATAAGAGGATATGAATGCTAGTCTTGTTGCCATCATGTAAGTACAGCAAGAATAGTTAATTTTACATTGGAAAATTCTCCTTGCCTGCTAGAGAAGGCAAATATCAACTTCATTATTCACAACTCATTATCAAAATGAGTAAGGTCTGTGAAAGCAGTCTGTAGTAGATAACTTCAGCACTTGGATTTTATTCAGCTCAAATGTGGATTCTATGTAGCACTCCAAAAATCTGAGGAAATAGTGTTTTATATAGATTCCTGGTGAACTTTTGTACAATTGTTGCATGGGGAATTTCCTGCAAGGTAACTCATAGGTCACCACCGCAATTCTCCAGTTCAAACTGAGGAACATGAATGGTAGAAATCTTGTTTATGATACTATTTGCCAACATAGCAAGAGGAGCAAATTCAGATAGAGAAACAATATATAGGAAAATATTTCTGTTTAATTCCATCAAGATCATTTACCCATCAACATCTGAAACTATTTTGCAGTTTATAGAGTGAATGAGAGCAAATGCAAGCTGGCAAATTGATCTGAAAACACCAAAGCAGCTCCTTGCATTCCAGTTTCTTTACTACTGTATCTCCAGTGTATCATAGTATCATAGTATCGTGCCAGTTGGAAGGGACCTTAGAGATCATCGAGTCCAACTCCCGGGTTTCGAGCCCTCTGTGTAGCGAAGTGGCACTTCTACCCCTGCGCCACAGGGGGGATTCGAACCCGGGCCCTCCAGTGTCGCAGGCAGCAGCTTAAACCACTGCGCCACTGGGGGCACACAGTGTAGAACCATTCTTGAGTAACTGACTTGCTAATTTGCATGTTATTATACACATTTTAATAAAATGACACATGAAGAAACACACACATATGGAATCTCATGTATGACATTTGAATATTAAGATTTCAGTATTACAATTGCTATGTTTGTTTTTGGTATCTAGAGGTTCTATTCCTTGTCACATATTCCCCTCACTCTTTGATACGTGGGACTATAATTCAGATGAAGTCCTAAAATGGATTTTATTTCATACTGCTTCAGCTCATGATTTGTGCTGCAGATGTCCATCCCATGTGCCTCAGCTAAGATAATGGCTATGGGATCAGCTTTGTATAAATACAAATTGAGAAAGCACTTGATGGAGGCAGGCAAAAGGTGACTGATAGATGTCAGAGAGGAAACTGACAGAAAAGGTGTCTGTGAAACTGTAATCTCTATTTTTTGTTTCCAAGCCTCACTCAGTAACCCAGAAATCTAACTCCTCTTTTAGTAAGCTTAATAGGATGTAGCCAAGAAGAATTGTTTCTGAGATGAAAATAAATATATTCTCATCCATCTTGACCTGGCAGGGAATTGGCTACTTCTAGCTGTCTTCAGTTACAGAAAAAAAGGAAAGAAAACGCCCCCCCCCCAAAAAAACAAACAAACAAACAAACAAAAAACCTCACAAAACCAGCAAAACAGCTAGGGATCATATGCGTGAAATTTGAATCTCAGATGTTGCTTCTGTATGCACCAGTCAAAACTCAGAGCAAAAGCATTTGAAAATCACATACCAACTACACCTTTTTAAAAATAAACATTGAGAAGTATGTTAAAACATCAAGAGAAATCATGTCTGAAGAGCTAAAAATAAACTTTCCTAATACTTAACAATTCTGCAACAGTGACTAACAGTCAGATGATGCCAGTGGGTAGTTAAATAGAGATTATTTTCAGTTGAATGACATTACAGGATGCCTTATGTATTGATTGTTAAGGACCAAAGATCTTCCCAGTTATGGTCATTGTGATGATACATTTTGACGATATCCAAACAACTGTCTGAAGGGATCTTCTGCAATGCAGACACTGAATTGATCTTAGTTAGAAAATGAACCCTGAAGAATAAAGGGTCAGGGATATTTGATATTACTGTCATATACACACTAAAATTGTAGTGTTACCTAGGTATCTCTTTGGCTTCAGCCAAGAGACAATAGAGGCAAGGAACAGGAGGGAGAAGCAGCAAGAATATTCAGCTCTACTGCCAAGGTCCATGTCCCATTTAGCTGTATCCAGAGTCAAGAGCCCTGAGATTCTTGCACTGCACTTTATGAAATCCTTGACCATGACAACGCTGCTGAAAATCAGTACAGTTCTCAGTATACTTATATAAAACTGTTTAACCTGTGCTTCAGTGACTGATGACACAACACAGAGAGAATGGGTGACTGTACTCAACCTTAAACAACTTTCACCTAAATAACTTAAAAAAAAAAAAGTTGAAGAATGGCTATTTCAGTCTAATCCATGATTTTTTTTTTTTCATGCAAGTACCTGCACTAATGAAAAATTTACATGTACAATGGTGCTGCCTAACAAAGATGGACAAAACTGCTTCCAATATTTCTGTATAATACAAACTGATACAAAGCTTTTCCTTATCTCTGTATTCATGCATATGATAGGAAGGCTATATCACTTACCTGTGGATAATTTTCTGATAAGCCCAAAGTCCTTCAGGATTCCACAGCACCCTCCTACATTAGTAAAATTCTTTTATCTTCCTCTGAACTTCTTCTTCTTCCCTCTTGCTTAGCAAAGATCTACTTCAAGTGGCTCTCTTTGCCCTTTCATTTTCAGTTTAAGCAAATTTTGGAACCACTGCTCTTGCTCACTTGCCTTTGGTACTTTCTGCTTCTGTAGCCAAACCAGGCTTCAGGCAGACACTGCCAGCTGTTCTACATGGGAAGGTGAATAAATTGGTATTTTATCTGCATTGGAAGAGGTCATGACAGTTAATTGTTCAATATCCTATGCATGAAAGGCACTGTACATGTGTAAATTATTAGTCTAATTGTAGCAACAGAATGGAAAATGGCAATCAGCAATGAGGAAACTGCTGCATAGATGCTTAATTACTTGTGTGCAACAGCTGTTGTAATAGAAATTGTGACAAGAGCCTGGTATTAATGTAATGATTCTAATAGCTAGATGCAAAAATGAAGCAAAGTTGCCTTTGGCATAACTAAATGGAATGAAAACTGAAATTAAATAACACACTAAGCAAAAGAAAAGTATCACACATAGGGCACCATAAAGAGCAAGATGATTAGAAGTCTGGAACATCTCCCTTATTAGGAAGGGCTGAGAGACCTAGGGACCATTCATCCTGAAGAAGCAATAACAGTGCTTATAAATATATGAAGGATGGGTAGTAAAGTGTATGGGGTCAGACTCTTTTCAGTGGTCACCAGCAGCAGGACAAGGGACAATGGGCACAAACTGGAATACAGAAAGTTCTGTATGAACATGAAGAAAGGCTTCTTTATTTTTGAGGATTGCAGAGCACTGGGAACAGCATGCCCAGAGAGGTTGTGGAGTCTCCTCTGGAGACATTCAAGACTCATCCGGATGCCTACCTGTGCAACCAACTCTTGGGAACCTGCTTTAGCAGGTAGTTGGACTCTATGACTTCTGGAAGCCCTTTCCAACTCCTATAATTCTGAAATTCTGTGAAGTTTGTATTATCAACATCCTAACAGATTAGACTGTTCTTCCATCTCATCTTCCAAAATGGTTCCTTGCCATCCTCTTGAATAAGAAGATACATTCCTCAGTGCTACATTTCTGGCAGAAACTGAAAATTACAAGCAGAATCCTTGTTTCTACAACTATTCTCAGAAGAGGCTGAGCTAAGCACTGACCTCACACTGCTACACGGAGAGGCAATAAATAAAAACATATTGCAAAATGAACTCTGCAGAACACAGTTATTATCATTATTTACTTCCTGGATGGCATTGTTGTAATGACACTTACACTTATTTTGAAAGAAAATTCAGAAAGTGGTAACTGAAATTAACTTCACACGGTTAACAAATATATACTAAATAATTTTCAGCTTGTTCTTCTTAATGAAAAAACTGCCATTTTATCAGAGATGAGACTGTGTTTTTAACAAGACAAATTCCATGAGATGCAGATACTGTGCTACTGTAAGAGAATGAACTGAGTTTCATTCTACATATAATACCTTATTTGCAGTCCATTGATAAAATCATTATGCATTATTTCTCATGGATTTCTTAAAAAATGGTTTCAATGGTTTCAATGCTCAGTTACAATTTTACTTCAGTGGCATTGATTTGCTTCACCATAAATTTTTTCTTTGTTTTCAAACAGCATCAATGCTACAAACAATAGCTCTAGTCACATGCTCAAAAGAATACAGCAAGCAGCAATATCCCAAAAGAACAAATTCTACTAATATGTAGTTCAACAATAACTTCAGCATAATATTTTGAATTGTCTGGGATTTCATCTCAATTATTTCTGTGCAGATGTTTTTTCAATGCATGCAATAATGCTAAGTTTGCTTTTTCCTCTGGTAGGAGGGTATGCAGACTTTACATTGATGTTTTTTAAGCCAGGTATTCTGTAATGGGATGGTAATGAAATCACTCTACCATCTAGAAGTATTTCTTAGATAGATAGGAGCCCCAGTTTATTCAGGTTCCCTCTTCAAAGTGTTTTGTCTGCCATCTATTTTCTCATGACAATACAAATGTCACTGCAGCAAATACATTTTTGATTACCTAGTCTGTTTGACTTTCAGTGAGTAATTAATACTGTTATCACCTAATCAAATGTTGTTTAAATGCAGAATGTAAACTATGTCCTTGGCTTCGTTCTTTTCACCCTGTATGCTGGCCAAAACAATAGGCTCTTAAATAAGCTCTCCCATAGCTCACACTCTTGAAATTAAAAAGAAGTTATATTGTAATAATGTACATCTTTTTGTAACTAGAGAGATGAAAAATTTATTCATCTGTCTTAGAATATCAAACTTTTTTCTTTAAGACGTGCATGAGAATATTTTTATTTTCATAAATATTTTAATTTATGTTCAAGACTCCATGTAAGAGCAAATTGTTTTAGTAGGCAACTCAGGGACTAGATGTTAAATTTACCCTGACATCTCACAGTCACATTCTAGTTTATACCACAGTCACTGGGGTCTTCTCACTAATTTCACAGGATTTCATTGAGGTCCTAGCTGACAGGCAAAACATTCCTGTATGTTTTCTTAGAACAAAACATGGCATCTTTTCTACAGTGAGCTACCTTTATCACAGCAGTTGTAGGCTGTCAACTCAACTGGACAGGTATTTCACTGTAAATCATTCTCTTGTGCTCTAAAAAGTGTGTTTTATTCCTAGTCTTGGAAAAATAAAAAGGAAATGGTGAGGAGAGGAGAGGAGAGGAGAGGAGAGGAGAGGAGAGGAGAGGAGAGGAGAGGAGAGGAGAGGAGAGGAGAGGAGAGGAGAGGAGAGGAGAGGAGAGGAGAGGAGAGGAGAGGAGAGGAGAGGAGAGGAGAGGAGAGGAGAGGGCAAAGCTACAGTATTTATTTACAATTTTCAGAGGGAAAAGATAATATTCCTCTGACATAGATTCCTAGGTAGAATGTAGAAGACCCTGAGGGAAGTTTGTATCCTGAAATTCTCCCACAATTCAGGTGATTCTGTTATCTGGGACATTTTGCAGCAGAATTTAGGTCTTCAGCAACTGTATTGAATAGCATAACTTTATGCCACTTGTGTTCCTCTCACCTTCATCTATTTCATTTTAAATTTGATGTGCCTTCCTAACAAAAAGTTTCATTGAACAGATCTATTTTTTATTTATTTTTCATTTGTAACAAAAATAAGCTATTATTTCCAACAAAGATTTCTTCAAAGCATTACAAATCATTTAATCATGGAGAGCCCAGTATGCTTCTACTGGGACTCTTGAATATCTTTTTGGATTACTGTTCTACAGAAAAAGTAGTGAAGAACACTATTTCCCAACTATCACTTTTAGCTGATGTAGGAAATCAGTAATTTAAGGGAGGGGGAAGGGAATAAGAAGTTTAGGCAGTCAACAGACATGATACAGTCCAGTAATCTTGAAAATATTTTCAGTATCTTAAAGAATGGAAGAATTTTTTTTCATTGTAAATTCTTAATGTTTGTCAAATATGTGAAGACAAATGCAGTTGATATTAATGGCTTTATTATACAACAGTCATGCTAGAACTCAAGCTACAGTCCTTCTCAGTTACCTCCGTCTTGTATATGCAGAATCCAAAGTAACAGCATTAAGACCTTTAGACTCAAGAAAGTGTAAATGAAATTATACAAGGATCTTTCACCTTTTTGACTCCTTGGCAAAAAAAAAAGTGATGCTTGAAATGCTGGGCATTTAATGGAATTGCATAAAATTGCATCCACAACCTCCCTGTTCCAGGACCTCACCACTCCCCTAGTAAAGAACTTCCCCCTAACATCCAACCTAAATCTTCCCTTTTTCAATTTAAATCCATTTCCCCTTGTCCTCCTATTATCAGTCCTTTTGAAGAGTTTACTTCCCTCCTGGTTACAGGCTCCCTTCAGGTACTGAAAGGCTGCAATGAGGTCACCCTGCAGCCTTCTTTTCTCCAGGCTGAACAAGCCCAGCTCCCTCAGCCTGTCTTCACAGGGGAGGTGCTCCAGTCCCCTTTTTTGTTTGTTTTAGTTGTTGTTGTTTCTTACCAGGCCAAAAGAAAAGAAAACAAACAAACAAACAAAATAATAGAAAAAACACAAAACCAGTGAAACTCGAAGGAGAGAATGCTTCTGAACAATGAAAAGTCTACTTCCAGGTCATTACTATTCCTTTCACTACCTCTGAGGGTTTAGCTCTGATGAGTTTGTCTCTGTGTCCCAGTTTAAGGGGTAAATCTCACTGGTCCAAAAATTTATAAGACTTCTTGTTATCCACATATCTGTATGCAGGATCCCTAAATTTATGTTGCTTTAGTACTACTGTGAGCCATTCTGATTAAAGTTAAGAGGTTCTATGCAAGTTTGCACATATACACTCAAAGGGTTATTTGGGCATTTGTGAAGTGTCCAGATGAAGCATTGATGAAGTGCATTGTCATTTGAGAGTTCTTGATTTCCAAAATTCTTTAAAGAAATGAAGGGATAAATATAGGAATAAAAAGCAGGACTTTCTTTGGCTAGATCTACAAAACAGAAAGTTAAAAAGCCTGTCAAGATAGGGGTTTCCTTTCAACTAATCAGAAACTTCCAGTAGTGCTGTGGAGAACCAGCACTTTGTTTTTGTTTCTGTAGAATAATAATTGTTTGTTTGTTTGTTTGTTTTTTCCAGCCAAAAGCAGGGAAAAACAGATGAGAGGTAATAAATCATAATCGTTTATTTTGCAAAAGACAGATCATCCTTACTTGGAGTCCTAACTCCAAATTATTTTTTAATTTTTTTAACTATGTACTGCTTTTGTAAATCAATAATTCTGCCTTTACTAATTTATTTCATTATAAATGATAATAAAATGTGAGGAAGAAATCCAGGTAGCATGTGTCAATGAAGTTCATCATGCTTTGTGGGCTCTGGATTCAGTTCTGCAAACATACTTCAGTGTTTTTTTCTGATGATGGTATTTGGCCAAATCACTCTAAAACAGGTTTTGATGTAATAACAATACTAAGAATAACTGAGAAAGGGTTAACAGCCTTTGTAAGCTACAAATGGAGGGAAAAGGAAATCATTCCTTACTCTAATCCCTTATTTTTAAATTAGACATTGAGAATTCAGTTTCTGGTGCTCATTAATAAAAGTATTCTATTAGCAGCTTCCTCATCATAAATATTTGCTTCAGACAGAGTTTCAAAGCTATGGTAATTTTGAAGAAACTAGCAAATCAGAGTTCAATACCTTGGCTGTCTCCTTTTGCTTCAAGGTTGAAGTACTAGACTATTATCAGGCCTGGCTGTTTTTGCTGGTGTGTTCATAACAGTTATAGAAACCAAAGGCTTTACACATTGCAGTACTAATGAAGCATGACTTCATTTATATGTACAGTTGAAAGGATTCTCTTGCACTGAGAGCATCTCTCCTCTATAGGGTCCCTGCCACCCAGCATAACACGATCTTATCCTGCAGTTGTGTCAAGGGACATGGATTATTTTCAGAGTGGGGAGACCTTAGCTCTGTTAAATTCTCCTCTTGTATGCAGGCATCTGTTTGCACAAACATATTTCTAACTTAGTTCTTTTGTCAGTTTTGAGTAAAAAATTATTATCTCAGTTCTCTGACCATTGTCATGAAAGTCATTGTGAGGGAGGGAAAGATGCACAAACACATATACTCAAAGAGTATGTTCTCATTAATCTTGCTTCCATTCAGCATAGGAGATCTTGGAGTACTTGTTTTGCCAGGTTTTTTGTTTTTTGGTACGGAAGTTGTTAAACATCTGAAATTCTAGCTTGATCATTGCAATTCTATGCCTGCCAACACAGTCTGTTTTTGTAGGGATTAACAAATAGATGAGGCAGGCCACAGCTTTGTCTGAAACTAATGAAACCACCTCTTACTTGAGAGCTGGTTGCCACAGAGTTAAGATGTGCACATGACTTTGAGGAAGCATATAGTGATAAACTGCTTTCTCAATGGAGAATATATCATCTTGGTTCTGAAGAACCTTCTGACATGTCTTAGTTTTGTTGTTGATTTAATCAGTGCAAATTATCAGCATAATGTTTCAGAGTAAGACCAATTAATCTATAGTGATCACTGTCAAAATAACAAACAGATAAAGAATCTTTCTCCATTTGATTAACATTCATTATTTTGCTGTTTAATAAAATAGAAAAAAAAAATTAAGCTATAATATAATATTATTATTATACTATTAATAATAAGTCATAGAAGGTCTTGGGTTGGAAGGGACCTCAAAGATCATCAAGTTCAAACTCCCTCCACAGACAGAACCTTCTAGATTAAGTACTAGGCCAGATTGCCCAGTAGCCCACTCAACCTGGCCTTAAACACCTCCAGAGATAGGGCATCCACAACCAGTCAGGGCAAGCTGTTCCAGCACTCACTCAGTAAAAGTGTTTCTTCCCAACATCTAATCTAAATCATACTCTCCTTAGTTTAAAATCATTTCCCTTGTCCTATTACTATCTACACCTGTGTAAAACGTTGATTTCCCTCATTTTTAAAAATTCCCTTTAAGTATTGGAAGGCCACGATAAGATCTCCCCACAGCCTTCTCTTTTCCAGGTGTTTCACTCCAGTTATTGAAGGAGATGGTTCAATATATACGTACACCCAGAGCAAGATTAAGGTAGTAAAAGCTGACAAGATATAGTCCAATCAATTTATTACAAATTCAGAGCACTTCAGGTATGCAGGTCAGATTGGAAAGTTAGCAATAGCAAATAGAGGAATCCTAGTGAGTAAGTCATAAAGCAGGGATAGTCACCACCATATAACCAGTGAAGTCTCATTGAGATCTGAATATTGCTGCAGGTTGTCAGCAACATCTCATTAACCTGCATAGGGGCAGTTCCGAAGAGCGCTCCAAAAGCTCCACACATCTCCTATGCTGGGAAGATCCCTTCCCCCTGGCAGTCAGCCTTTAAATGAGGTCTAAGAAAGCTGTAGCCAGGCTGCAACAGTTCCAGTCACAGAGCTGAACTGTTTTCACCACCGGGCCTTTCACCCTGCACTCCTGCAAGAGCCGCCACCCTCCTTGCTTGGGTACCCCAGGCCCACACCCTCACCCCCTGTGAGGACTGTTAATGGTGGCATGGAATGGCCATTGTGACCTACAGGGTGTGGAGCAGGGCTAAGGCTGTGGGGCTCAGGCCAAGCTCAGTCTGACCTGGTGAGGTGAGCAGGGAGGAAGGCTCTGTCTGAGCCTGACGGGGCCCCAGCGCTGGGAACCTGAGCTGTGAACACATACTCATCCCATTTCTCCCATAGGTTGGCATAGGAGCGTGTAGAGGAGAAAGCCCAGTGCTGCTGGGACAGAGACTCTGCGAGTGCTCACAGTCAACGTACACCATGTCCATGGGAGGAAAGAAGTCTGACAGATCATGGAAGCCAGATGAAAGTAAATAATCCCTGTGCGCAGCTCCCCGTCACCGGGCACTGGGGTTCTGAGGGTCTGCCTGTAACAGAGAGGGGAAGCAAGGGCATTCAGGGGCATCCCGGCCGCCACAGCCAGGGCCCCTCTGCTCCTCGGCCAGAGGGGCTGTGGTTGGGCTGTGGCTGTCTGCTGGCACCGCTGGGTCTGCAGTGCCCCTTCCCCACTGCGGCCTCCAGCCCTGCCCCTCAGCTGGCACTGCCAGCACAGAGCAGGCCCCAAGGAAAGCCCTCGAGTGCACCTGGATCCACAAGACACTCACTGCTGTTACTGTCTCCTCTCCAGAGTGTGTGCTGTGCGTCCAGGGAGATGTTGACCGAGTCATCTATGGGCGCAAGCTCATCATCAATGGGATCTATTTCCATGAGTTTTGTGTGGTGAGTTCCCTTGCAGCTGCTTCCACCATCCTCCAAACAACGGATCCCTCCTTTCTGCCCTAACAGGAACCTGCTCTTCTCCCATACAGGCATTTTCTGGCCACCTTCTTCAAGAGGCAAGAATGCAGGAGAGAAATGAATGTCTCAGCATTCTGAAGATATTACTCGCAATCAAGCAGGCAGAACAGACGGTGAGGACCTAACTGGAACAGGGAGCTTTGTGGCAGGACAGGCTTGGCGAGCTTAGCTTGGTCCAAAGAAAGCTATCTCACACCTTCTAACCTGCTCCAGGTGGAGCTTGCAGACAAGCCCTGTTCACCAGGCAGCTCTACAGAGTACCTCCCAGCTGCGCCCAGTGGTGTGCGGCCCTCTATATAGGCCCTGAGCCTACCACTGATGGGGGCTGCTTGTTCTTTCCAGCTCTGCTTCGTCTGTGGCAAGAGGGGGGCCTTCATCACCTGCGCAGAGCCAGGCTGTGACCGCAGCTTCCACCTCTCCTGCGCCTCAGAGGGTGAATGCGTCACCCAGTACTTTGGACAGTACAGGTAAGGACTGCCAGCCCTTGCCTGTGGCCTCCAGCCCCTGCTGTCAGCACCAGCCGAAAAAGTGAGAAATGTGCTGTGACAGCTCCCCGCAGCCTGACAGAGCCAGAGCCTTGGCCTGGGGCTCCTTCCTGTTCCTCTGCCCTCCTCACTGCATTCCTCACCTTGCCTCGCTCTCCCATCTTGCCCCAGGTCCTTCTGCTGGGAGCACCGCCCACGGCAGGCAGTGGAGACAAGGCCAGTGCAGGACACAACCTGCATCATGTGCATGGATTCCGTGGAGGACAGCAGAGGACCAGAGTGGGACAACAACTCCCATGCACAAAAGGGAGACAAGCCCATGCGCTGCAGTGCCCCCGAGTGCCTTTACCCACACGGCAGGGAGCAGTCAGGACAGGGGTGAGTTACCTCAGCAGCCCTCTGGGGCTCTGTGTGGGATTGCAGCCTCACCACAGGCTGGGGGAGCACAACCGGAGCACCAGAGCTGTGCCGGGCACTCCCTGGCTCAGGTCACTCAGCCCTCATGGCCACAACCCGTTTGTTTCTCCAGGCCCTGGCAGCTGCTCCTCTGCAGCTCCTGTGCTGCGCAAGGCACCCATCGGCTGTGTTCCGACTTGAGTAAGAGCAGGGACACCTGGGAGTGCAACGCCTGTGCTGGAGAGGGCACCTGTAAGAGGCAAACAGCCACATGCCGCCGGGCTGGGGCCTGGCGAGGTCTTGCTCAAGTCCCTTTTGGCCCAGGGGGGATGGGAACCTCTCCCACCCCAGGGCTGGGGTTCCATCCCGCTCACCTTCCTGCCTCCCCTTACAGCCTCCAGCATTACCGTGGACAGCGCTGGCCCCAGCTCTGCCATCCAGCCGGGACTGGGGCCTTCCCAAAGCCCCGCAACGTCGGAGAGCAGCAGCAGCTGCAGTACCACCAGCCAGGCACCTTCCTGGCCAGCTCACGGTTCCATGGTGCCTGAGAGCAGCGTCCTGCCCAGCCAGCGCAGGATAGAATGGAGGAGAGTCTGCTCGCGTTTGCATCGCACTGACGATGCAAGTAACGAGCCCCAGGGATGCTGTGGGAGCAGCCGTGCTGCAGCCCTGAGTGCTCAGAACACTGCCTCGAACTCTGCCACACAAGGGACATCGCGGTGCTCGAGGCACTCCCCGGCTGCTGGCTGCGGCCGCCGGTGCAGGCAGGGACCGCGGGCCCAGACACGAAGCCGCTCTCCATTGCAGCGCCGGGCCACGGGTTCCCCGAGCCGGCCTCAAAGACGCCGTGCGAGCAGGCACGTACCAGCCCCTAGTGCCAACGGCTGCAACCGCACCTACACGCGACGGGGAGCAAGCATGTCCTCGAGGGATTCCACGGGGGCTGTTGGAAGCCGGCGCAGGCAGCCAAGTCGGGCCCGGACTCGGAGCCGCTCTCCTATCAATCATCGGGCCGCAGAGGCCCGGAGCCAGCCCCAAAGACACCGCGGAGGCCGACCCGATCTATAGTGATCACTGTCAAAATAACAAACAGATAAAGAATCTTTCTCCATTTGATTAACATTCATTATTTTGCTGTTTAATATAATAGAAAAAAAAATAAAAATTTTGTTACTTATTACATCATCTGTTTCCTTTTTTCTCTTTCTTTCTTTCTTTCTTTCCTCCCTTCCCCTACCCTTCCCCCTCCCCCTCATTTCTTCTGTTTTTAATATTCTTTTTCAGCCTAAAGCTTTGAGGGTTATTCATTCTGCTTGAATTGGATGAGACTGAATTTCACCATCTAACAGTGACAAAGCACCTAACTGGATGCACAAATATTACCTTTCTGGAATAATCTTCAGAGCTTCTCCTTACAAGCAAATTCAATTTTTAAGAATATACACTGCTTCATCTTGCATATTTTATTTTGAGGTCTTAACCAAAGCTTTTCTGAAGCTGGAGAAAGGAATAAAGAATTCTCCAAAACTCTGACTCAAAGATTTTGCACTGTTAAAATGATTTAGTAATACTTCTGTAACTCATTAAGCCAAATTAATGCTAAGCATCAGATATAACTAACATCTAACTTCCTTACTGCAGTGCTCAGAAGGGGAATTAATTGTATTGATTCTCCTAAAGTTCATTTCTATAGCTATTTGTTTTCAGCTGAAATAAAATATAGGCAATTTTGTTGAGTCTCTCCAATTTAATTATAAATTTAACTGTGATTTTTGCAATGCATATACACTTAATAGCATTTCATCTTGAAAACAATCATAGAGACAGAATAAAATTCCAGATATCAGTTGGGACAGAGTTGATTTTTCTTCCGTAGTGTCAGATATGATGCTATGTTTTGGCTTTAGGTGAAAAACAGTGTTGATAACACACTGATATTTCAGCTGTTGCTGAGCAGTGCTGTACAGAGACAAAGGCATCTTGGTTCTTTTCAGTTTCTCCTTCTGCCCTGCCAGTGGAGGGGCTGGGGAGGTACAAGGAGTTGGGAGGGTACAGAACCAGGACAGCTGATCTAAACTGGACAAAGGGATATTCCGTACCATATGGTATCAAGTTAAAACAAACAAACATATAAAACAAACAACAGCAACAAAAAAACTGAAAAAACAGTGGGAGTTGACCGGGAGGCAGGAGCTGTTCAGGGACTGATTGGACATCAGTCAGTAAGGGGAGAGCAATGTGCATCACTTGTTTGTGTGTATATATACATGTATATAATTATTATCATTAATATTACCTTTTTTTTCTGCTTCCTTTTCTGTCTTAGCATATATTTTTAATCTCAACCTGAGTTCTACTTTGTGTATTTTTCCAGTTCTGTCCCTTATCTCACTGGGAGTGGGGTGAGCTTGAGTGAATGATTGGTGCTGAGCTACCTGCTGGATTAAACCGCAACAAAAATGTATAAGGAAACACATATCCATTTTTCACAAAGTGGTCAGAGCTAGATACTTAAACTGTTTCTCATGGTTTATATGACAGATTTCAGTATTTTTTGTCTGAAGTATGCAATGATGTCACTATGCAAAATGCAGGTTTTGATACCCTTGTGTAGAGCACTGTCCTACACTCTAATAACTTTTATATCCAGCTGTCCAAAAACAGTCTATAATCTCAGACACCCTTGAAGTTGTTCAGCACATTTTGCTGCTATAACCTGTGACAACCTCTAAGGGACACACAGGATATCAGCAGGTTAGCATTATGTGTAAAAAACCCACAAACTCGAAGCTTTAAAATACTGTATACAGAGAGATAGTATGGCATGGTGAGAAATAGCAACTACCACAAAGGACAAAAGTTGCTAGAGGCTTCTTTATGTCAGACCAAAAAATCTCGAGAAACTGCCAATGAAGACTGGAAATCAAAGTGTTGATATACATAATGTTATCAACAAAGAATAAATCTTTTGGGGTGCTACAGTAAATATATCAGCACAGAATACTGCCGGCAACTTGAACTCTTTCCACTTGCTCAAAATGATGACACTCATCCTACCATTACGTTTTCTGTTGGAAAGATTTCCTCAGATTTAGTATCATTCTTTTTGAAATTCACACAGTTCTTTCAGACATTTCTGTAATATAACATTTGAACATAAATTGAATATCCTTATCCTGAGCAATTTGCAAAGCAAAAAGAAGAGTGACACAAATGAATAGGAACAACTGAATTTTTAGGAAGCAGAGGAATCTGGTAAGCAACCAAAGAGGCAACAAACAAACAAACAAACAA